>NC_069502.1:863192588-863492588 GCF_027579735.1 Bombina bombina | reverse complement strand
AAGGGAAGAGAGGGCGTGTGTGTGTATCATTTACATGAAGCAGAGGATGAGAGAGAAGGTACGAGAGGGCATGTGTGTGTATCATTTACATGAAGCAGAGGATGAGAGAGAAGGGAAGAGAGGGCATGTGTGTATTATTTACATGAAGCAGAGGGTGAGAGAGAAGGGAAGAGAGGGCATGTGTGTGTATAATTTACATGAAGCAGAGGGTGAGAGAGAAGGGAAGAGAGGGCATGTGTGTGTGTGTGTATTATTTACATGAAGCAGAGGGTGAGAGAGAAGGGAAGAGAGGGCGTGTGTGTGTGTGTATCATTTACATGAAGCAGAGGGTGAGAGAGAAGGGAAGAGAGGGCATGTATGTGTATAATTTACATGAAGCAGAGGGTGAGAGAGAAGGGAAGAGAGGGCATGTGTGTGTGTATCATTTACATGAAGCAGAGGGTGAGAGAGAAGGGAAGAGAGGGCATGTGTGTGTGTGTGTGTGTGTATTATTTACATGAAGCAGAGGGTGAGAGAGAAGGGAAGAGAGGGCGTGTGTGTGTATTATTTACATGAAGCAGAGGGTGAGAGAGAAGGGAAGAGAGGGCGTGTGTGTGTGTATTATTTACATGAAGCAGAGGGTGAGAGAGATGGGAAGAGAGGGCATGTATGTGCATCATTTACATGAAGCAGAGGGTGAGAGAGAAGGGAAGAGAGGGCGTGTGTGTGTGTATCATTTACATGAAGCAGAGGATGAGAGAGAAGGGAAGAGAGGGCATGTGTGTGTGTATTATTTACATGAAGCAGAGGGTGAGAGAGATGGGAAGAGAGGGCATGTATGTGCATCATTTACATGAAGCAGAGGGTGAGAGAGAAGGGAAGAGAGGGCGTGTGTGTGTGTATCATTTACATGAAGCAGAGGATGAGAGAGAAGGGAAGAGAGGGCGTGTGTGTGTGTATTATTTACATGAAGCAGAGGGTGAGAGAGAAGGGAAGACAGGGCATGTGTGTGTATAATTTACATGAAGCAGAGGGTGAGAGAGAAGGGAAGAGAGGGCATGTGTGTGTATCATTTACATGAAGCAGAGGGTGAGAGAGAAGGGAAGAGAGGGCATGTGTGTGTATTATTTACATGAAGCAGAGGGTGAGAGAGAAGGGAAGAGAGGGCATGTGTGTGTATAATTTACTTGAAGCAGAGGGTGAGAGAGAAGGGAAGAGAGGGCATGTGTGTGTGTGTGTATTATTTACATGAAGCAGAGGGTGAGAGAGAAGGGAAGAGAGGGCATGTGTGTGTATCATTTACATGAAGCAGAGGGTGAGAGAGAAGGGAAGAGAGGGCATGTGTGTGTGTATTATTTACATGAAGCAGAGGGTGAGAGAGAAGGGAAGAGAGGGCATGTGTGTGTATAATTTACATGAAGCAGAGGGTGAGAGGGAAGGGAAGAGAGGGCATGTGTGTGTATCATTTACATGAAGCAGAGGGTGAGAGAGAAGGGAAGAGAGGGCATGTGTGTGTGTGTGTATTATTTACATGAAGCAGAGGGTGAGAGAGAAGGGAAGAGAGGGCGTGTGTGTGTATTATTTACATGAAGCAGAGGGTGAGAGAGAAGGGAAGAGAGGGCGTGTGTGTGTATTATTTACATGAAGCAGAGGGTGAGAGAGAAGGGAAGAGAGGGCATGTGTGTGTGTATTGCTCCGTATGGAGCTTGTGGGCCCGTAAGGACCGCTGCTCCATAACCCTGTCCGCTTGCTCTGAGCACCACAATTCAACCCGATCGAGTACGATCGGGTTGATAGACACCTCCCTGCTGGCGGTCCTTTGGCCGCGAGTCTGCAGGGGGCGGTGTTGCACCAGCAGCTCTTGTGAGCTGCTGGTGCAATGCTGAATGCGGAGAGCGTATTGCTCTCCGCATTCAGCGAGGTCTGTCGGACCTGATCCGCACTTTAGGACATTTGATAGATAGGCCTCCATATGTATGTGCTATGAAGAAGAAGCAGAGGTGAAATAGAATAGAGACTGTGTGTGTGTGTAGTATTTGCATGCAGCAGAGGGTGAGAGAGGAGGGAATACAAGGTAGGGGTGTGAAACAAATAGATGTTATTATTACAATCTGTCTGTACTGAGGCTCATCATTAACATAGGGGGAAAATCATTTGAGAATCTGAGTTTTCTAACTGTGAAGCTTATACCATAGATCACTCACCTGCAGAGACATCTGATGGCTGAATATTCTGTACAAGGTCTGCAGCTCCTGTGTCTAGATTTTCATCACTGTGACCTGTTAGTTCTAATAAAGAATACAATTAGGGTTTTGGTTAAATGGATTTAAAGGGACATGAAACAGAAAAAAAAATTCTTTCATTATTAAAATAGAGCATACAATTTTAAACAACTTTCCAATTTACTTCTATTATCTCATTTCCTTCACTCTCTTGATATTCTATGTTAAAAGAGAAGCAGTGCACTACTGGGAACTAGCTGAATGCACTGGTTGAGCCAATAACATGAGGCATATATTTGCAGCCACCAATCAGCAGAATCTGAGCCTACCTATGTAAGCTTTTCAACAAAAGATACCAAGAGAACAAAACAAATTAAATAATATCATTCAATTGGAAAGTTGCTTAAATGGATATGAAACCCAAAATTTTTATTTCATGATTCAAATAGAGCATGCAAATTTAAGCACATTTCTAATTTACTTCTATTATCAATTTTTCTTCATTTTTTGGTATCTTTATTTGAATAGCAGGAATGTAACCTTAGGAACTGGCCCATTTTTGGTTCATCGCCTGAGTACCACTTGCTGATTGGTGGCTAAATGTACCCAGGGTGCTGAACTAAAAATGGGCCAGCTCCTAAGCTTACATTACAGCTTTTCAAATAAAGATTTCAAGAGAACGAAGAAAAATTGCTAATAGGAGTAAATTAGAAAGTTGCTTAAAATTACATGCTCTATCTGAATCACAAAAGAAAAAAAAATGTTTGTTTCATGTCCCCTTAAAGGGAATGAAACCCAAAAAATGTCTTTTATGATTCAGATAGAGAATACAATTTTAAACAATTTTCCAATTTACTTCTATTATTTAATTTGCTTCCTGCTCTTGTTGTCATTTGCTGAAAGGTTTATCTAGGCAAGTTCATGAGCAGCAGAGAACCGAGGTTCTAGCTGTTGATTGGTGGCTGCATATATATATTGAATGTGATTGGCTCACCCATGTGTTCAGTTAAAAACTAGTAGTTCATTGCTGCTCCTTCAACAAATGATACCAAGAGAATGAAACAGATTAGATAATAGAAGTAGATTAGAAAGTTGTTTAAAATTGTATTCTCTATCTGAATCATGCAGTGCAGTTATCTCACACACTGATTATAGAGTAATACTGCACAACACATCAACATTTTATGATTATAATTTGTCTGTCTTCAGATCAATAATTTACACAATTATTAGTAAAGATTTAATCATTTCAGAATCTGAGTTTTTAAATAAATGGTGAAGAAAACATTAACAGCAGCTTCTGCCATAGATCTGTTACCTGCAGAGATGTCCGATGGGGTCTCCACTGGCTGAATGTTCTGTACAAGTTCTCCTTGTGCTCCTGTGTCTAGATTGTCATCACTGTGACCTGTTAGTTCTAATAAAGAATAAAATCAGTTTATTTTGTTAAATGGATATGAAACTATTTTTGTAAAAAAGGCACCTTAATATGTATTCGATTAACGAAAACAAAGCATCTGTTACTTTTTGCATATAAAATATTTACATCTAGAAATTAATATTAACATATATCAATTGATATATAACTGATTTAAACCCTTTAAATGTGTTTTTATTATTTTTGTTTATAATCAGACAGCTTATTAGATCACACATGACGGATACACTGTAGATTTACTCTCTGTCAGCCACTGTACTGTATGTGCATTCCCTGAGTGAGATATTTATTGCTACACAGCATTACCTGAGCTCTCATTTCCTGGGATCTCCATAGTCCTTAGTGCTGGGTGAGTCTCCATCATGACGTCCTTGTAAAGCTCCTTGTGTCCCTCTATATACTCCCACTCCTCCATAGAGAAATACACGGCAACATCATCACACTTTATAGGCACCTGAAACACACACAACTCATTCAGCGCTGACACAGGGACTGGTTCTGTCACACATTTTTACTGACAGAGCCAGGATAATGTTACTGAGAACATACAGAGACACAGGCAGAAGGTAGGAAATACACACAGGGTCAGAGGAGTCAGTAAAGGGAGTCACTGTGTATACTGTCACATTCCCCAGCAGTGCTCATGCTCTTCTAAGCTGGTGAATGCTGCTGTTAGGGGATAATGATACTAAGAGATACAGACAGAAGTTAGGAAAACACACACAGGGACAAATAGGTCAGTACGGGAGTCACTATAACATGACTCTGATATAATGTCACATTCCCCAGCAGTACTCACCTCTCTGCTCTGCCGGTGAATTCTACTGTGGGACGGCCTCTTCTTCACTATGGCATATTCCTATTAAATTTATATAAGAGAAAATCGTCAGATTCTGTTTCCCTGACTAACATTTCTCCAGTTCTCATTTACTTCTGAAGCTCTTTAAAGTAAGGGTTTTTCTCACAGTCTTGATCACCACAAAGTAATGTAGCAGAATGAATTACAGGAATACCACGCTTTATCTTTTTACAAATGTAAGCTTTGTGGCAAGTGGCAACCCTGTGTCGAGCAAGTCTGTTGGCACCATTTTCAACATATATACACATAAATACACATATATACATACCTAAAGGCTCAGATGATGGTTAGCATTTTTGGCAATAAAATATTTTTTTAAGTAAGGTATGTACATTGATTTTTTTTAGACATAATGTTATTGCACACTTAAAGGGACACTGAACCCAAATTTTTTCTTTCGTGATTCAGATAGAGCATGCAATTTTAAACAAGTTTCTAATTTACTCCTATTATCCATTTTTCTTCGTTCTCTTGCTTTCTTTATTTGAAAAAGAAGGCATCTAAGCAATTTTTTGGTTCAGAACCATGGAAAGCACTTGTTTATTGGTAGGTGAATTTACCCACCAATCAGCACGAACAACACAGTGTGTTCACCAAAAATGGGCCGGCATCTAAACTTACATTCTTGCATTTCAAATAAAGATACCAAGAGAATGAAAATAATTTGATAATAGGAGTAAATTAGAAAGTTGCTTAAAATTGCATGCTCTATCTGAATCATGATAGAAAAAAATTGGGTTCAGTGTCCCTTTAACCCCTTAATGACAACTGACGTACCAGGTACGTCCTGCAAAAACTTGCAGTTAGTGACAATGGACGTACCTGGTACGTCAGTTGTCTTAGAGAGTGCTGGAAGCGATCGCAATCTCTTCCAGCAGCTCTCAGGGTATTGCAGTGATGCCTCGATATTGAGGCATCCTGCAATACCCTTTAGAAAGCATCCGATGCAGAGAGAGCCACTCTGTGGCCCTCTCTGCACCAGTAGCGATGCGGCCGTTCGTTGGTGGGTGGGAGCTTACAGGGAGGAGGGTGGGCGGCCCATCGCTACCCGGCATCCGGTTCCTTCAAGTGTATTGTGCACGCCGGATGCCGGGAGCGTGCGGGGGCTGCGTGCACGCGCGCGCGTGCGTGTGTGTGCGCGTGCGCACGTGCGCGCAGCAATCACTGGCACTGCCACCAATGAATTTAGGTAAGAGGGAGGGGGGCAGAATTTTTTTTAAAAATGATCAGGATCAGGATCTGGATCTGGGGTGGGGGGGTGGTTGGGGCAGCTACACTACAGAAAAAATAAAAATAAAACATGTAACAAAACAACAAAACACTTTATTTTTTGGGGAAAACTGGGTACTGGCAGACAGCTGCCAGTACCCAAGATGGTGGCAATTAGGTAGGTGGGGAGGGTTAGAGAGGTGTTTGGGGGGGATCAGGGAGGTTGGGGGTTAAGGCAGGAGTCCATCACAGCTGAATAATTAAAAAAAAACAAAAAACAAAAAAAAAACACCTTTTATTTTAGTACTGGCAGACTTTCTGCCAGTACTTAAGATGGCGGGGACAATTGTGGGGTGGGGGAGGGAAGAGAGCTGTCTGGGAGGGATCAGGGGTGGGATGTGTCAGGTGGGAGGCTAATCTCTACACTAAAGCTAAAATTAACCCTGCAAGCTCTCTACAAGCTACCTAATTAACCCCTTCACTGCTGGGCTTAATACAAGTGTGGTGCGCAGCAGCATTTAGCGGCCTCCTAATTGCCAAAAAGCAACGCCAAAGCCATATATGTCTGCTATTTATGAACAAAGGAGATCCAAGAGAAGCATTTACAACCATTTGTGCCATAATTGCACAAGCTGTTTGTAAATAATTTAAGTGAGAAACCTAAAATTGTGAAAAATGTCACTTTTTTTTTTATTTGCTCGCATTTGGCGGTGAAATGGTGGCATGAAATATACCAAAATGGGCCTAGATCAATACTTTGGGTTGTCTACTACACTACACTAAAGCTAAAATTAACCCTTCAAGGTCCCTACAAGATCCCTAATTAACCCCTTCACTGCTGGGCATAATACACGTGTGGTGCGCAGCTGCATTTAGCGGCCTTCTAATTACCAAAAAGCAACGCCAAAGCCATATATGTCTGCTATTTCTGAACAAAGGGGATCCCAGAGAAGCATTTACAACCATTTGTGCCATAATTGCACAAACTGTTTGTAAATAATTTCAGTGAGAAACCTAAAGTTTGTGACAAAATTTGTGAAAAAGTGAACAATTTTTTTTATTTGCTCGCATTTGGCAGTGAAATGGTGGCATGAAATATACCAAAATGGGCATAAATCAATACTTTGGGTTGTCTTCTAAAAAAAAATATATACATGTCAAGGGATATTCAGGGATTCCGGACAGATATCAGTGTTCCAATGTAACTAGCGCTAATTTTGAAAAAAAGTGGTTTGGAAATAGCAAAGTTCTACTTGTACTTATTGCCCTATAACTTGCAAAAAAAGCAAACAACATGTAACCATTGGGTATTTCTAAACTCAGGACAAAATTTAGAAACTATTTAGCATGGGTGTTTTTTGGTGGTTGTAGATGTGTAACATATTTTGGAGGTCAAAGTTAGAAAAAGTGTGTTTTTTTCCATTTTTTCCTCATATTTTATATATTTTTTATATTAAATTATAAGATGTGATGAAAAAAATGGTATCTTTAGAAAGTCCATTTAATGGCGAGAAAAACGGTATATAATATGTGTGGGTACAGTAAATGAGTAAGAGGAAAATTACAGCTAAACACAAACACTGCAGAAATGTAAAAATAGCCATTGTCATTAAGGGTAAGAAAACTGAAAAATGGTCCGGTCATTAAGGGGTTAATAAACTACAATATAGTGTAAATATAACTTTTATATGCACTGGAAAAATGTTAGTGTGAATCTCTTTATTGCTATATTCGCTTTATTGCGGTGGTCTGGAAACTAATCCACAATATATCCAAGGTACACCTGTACTTTAAGGGGCCTCTGTGATTTAATGATGCTGAAGAGGACATTAGCTTCAAACAAGAATAAAGACATTATAGGACCATTGATTAATGTAGGATGCAGCCTTTGGGTGAGGTCTAATTTGGGACAACAGAGTCCTTGGTTGATAGGACCGTGCTCAACAAATATGTTCAAAAGTTAGGAGCCTATATATATATATATATATATATATATATATATATATATATATATATATATATATATATATATATATATATACATATATACATATACACACACACACATATATATATATATATATATATATATAGTTGTTAGTTGTACCTGCATTAATATAATAATAATAATAATAATCACAACCCCTGTTATTTTCAATGAAATATAAAAAAAAAACAGCTAGACCATTATAAATTAATAATAAAAATCAAGGCAGCGTGAGACTAATTTCTGCAACATAAAAACAGTCTCTATAAATGACAATCTTTAAGAGCTATATATTATAAATCATCGGCGTTACACTTTCAGAACGAAGCAGAGCAGTTAACCCAATGGTTGCCAAATATCGCTTCAGTGTACTGTACATCAATATACTTGCAGTCCTCTCTGGTCAGGTTTTAAAACGTAGCTCTGGAAGTTTTTTCCCCCTGTTCCGCTGAGGAGAAACAACTGGTAGAAAAGGGAGAGAAAGTGAATGTAACGTTGGTTGAGAAGACAGGAGATGCAGCTTTATCTCAGGGTCTCCGTGTAGTCTGACACTGAACACGACAATACAAGAAACAACCACAGGAGAAAATGAAGTGAGGCGCAGTTCCAGGTTCCCTTATGCTGTAACACTAATAAGCATATAGAAACCAGGAGTACAGCAGAGTACCGGGTTTCCAGGCAGACTGACACTGCAGGGACATGGAAAGCTGCACAGCCCAACAATATCTATGACTGCAACTCTACAATGAAACCATCACCAGTAAGCAGCACATTAAATAGTCTTCTTGTACACTGTTAATAAGGGAAAACAGCAACAACGGCTCCTCAGAGACCCAGCAAATGGTGCAGGGGCAGAGCAACACAGATGTAGGCAGTCAATCCCCCCACCTACACTAGCGCAGGAGCAGCTTTTTACTGAGCTGGCATTCCTCCTCCTATTATAAGCGCCGCTGTTCCCCTTTATAAGTTTTTATTTGCCATATGAAAAAATGCATACGATACACTCCCCAGCCTCAACCATGACACGCCCACTACACCCCACTGAAGCATTGGGTTCTCCTTCACCCTGTTACATTTATTAACATGTTGTCTTCGCTCTTAGCCACACCTGTAATTGTAGATTGTACCCGCCCCTGAAGGATGAGCATTTTACAAACAGCTTGGCCTCAAAATGATCTAGCCGCACCGGGGAAAGTTTGAGGGGTGGCTGGTGGTAGCCAGCAGCAGGAAGTGGCGGGCACCCTTGGGGATCTCGGGGACTCCAAACCAGGATGCCAGGCCCTAATTTTCAGGTGCCAATTGAGCCCTGGCAAGCACTGTAATAGGCGGTTCCTTGTTCTGTAGTCCTGCAAGGTAGCCCTTGGGAACTAAGGAGCTTTATACATTTTTTGTGCGGGTATTATGCACGGGGACCCTGGGGTTCTACAGAAAGATTGTGCCACAGGGGTCATGTAGTAGGGCATTAAGTGCTTGGAATTGTTGTTAATGATGGTAGGGTCATGCAGGGGAGTACTAGGGCTGTTTTAGTTTTACAGTGAAGGATTGTATATAGGCCCCTGGGTGCTGGTGGTGGTTTTGCAGTGAAGGGTTGTGCAGGGGGCCTTGGGTGTTGGGGGATGTTTTAAAGTTGTAGCTGTGCAGAGGTCCTTGGGTTCTGGGGAACACGTTGCAATGAAGGTTTGTGCAGGGGACCATAGGTGCTGGTACAGGTTTTACAGTGGATAGTTGTGTAGGGGTCCCTGTGTGCTAGGGGAAGTTGTTCCATTGATTGTTGTGCAGGAGCCACTAGGTAATTGGAGAGTTTTTACAGTGGATAGTTGTGCAGAAGACTCTGGGTGCTGGGGGAGGTTCTTCAATGGAGTGTTGTGCAGGGACCCCTGAGTCCTGGAGAGGTTCAGTGGATAGTTGTGCAGAGGACGCTGGCTGCTAATAGAGACGTTGCAGTGGAGAGTTGGTGCGGGGGTCTCTGAAGAGGTGCAGTGGCCCCTAGATGCTAGCAGGACTGAGGGAGGTTTTGCACTGGAGGGTTGTGAAGGGGACCCTAGGTGCTGGGGGGGTATGCCGGTGGTCATGTTGATGTAAGCATTAATAATATAGGTCTGGTGATCAGAAGCAGCACTCACCTCTCCGGTCAGCAGGCAGATGATGCCCAGGGCCTGAGTCAGGAACTGCTCTGCCATCTGCTTCCTGTATTTGTTCATCTTGACTCAGATACAAGAAATGTGACACCTGCGAGAAGAAAGGAAGGAGTAACAAATGAGAGATGGGAAAGAGTCAGAGCTCTTCCTGTATTTATATTATGGTAAAGCTATGATTATGTTATATAAACATGTTTATGTCACTTATGCACAATATAATACTACACATGTGACCAGCTACATGTAGAGTGGATAACACATACAGTACGAGACAACCTTATACAGCAGGTTTGTCAAACGTCATGCAGGTGACGTATTTAATAATGAGCCAGCAAAAATCATGAGAAGCAGAAGGTGAATTTGTACAGCAGAGGTTTATTATCTCTCATTCCAGAGCACAAGTGGCGCTAATAAAATGTGCCCCAGTGCTGGGTGAAATGAGCTGTACACTTTGGCCAGGAGAGGTGCGAGAGTTAGAGCAGCACCAGGTCAGCCTTTAAATAACGAAGCCACTGGTCACCTCAGCGGTGCACGTGCTGACAGTGACGTACAGAGGAGCTTCCAACACTGAATTCAGCGAGTGAGAGCTCTGCTTTCAGCTGCTGGACTTATGCTCCTCCCTCTGTTGCTTTTCTTTAATTTGTGTTTCCGTATCTGATCCCCCACTAATTAGCCACATGTGCCAGGCAGTGCTGTATCACCAGTCTGCCCCTTCAGCCTTCCTGCTTGAGGAGGCGACTGTAGGGTACAGCAGTTTCAAATACATCACAAACTGCACAGCAAACTAAACTTCACATAAAATCTGTAGAAAATCACTACCTGTCTTGCCCTCTTTTATATAAGTAGCATTTTTTGCTTTAGTTCTGGTTTCAACTCTACTGTAACTAAGGCAGGGACATGCTATAAATTAGTCCCCAGGACAAGCCTAATTACCCTAAATGTAATGTATGCAAGTAAGTATAAGTATGTACAGTATGTATGTAATTATTCTCTCACACATAGCCCCCTCCCTTTTACCTCCCCTCCCTCACTCAGTCCCCTTTCCCCCACACAGCCCCTTTTCTCACCCTCTCAGAATCTCTCCCCCTCACACACAGGCCCCTTCTCCCCGTCTCAGAATCTCTTTCCCTCACAAACAGCCCCCTTTCTAATCCTCTTAGCCCCCCTTTCCCTTGCACAACCCCTCCTCACCCATCTCTCTTCTTACCCTTTTAGCCCCCTTCTCCATTATGCAACACCCTCCTCACCCTCTCAGAACCTCTCTCCATCACAAACAGTACCCTTCTCACACTTTTAGCCCCCTCGCCCTCACATAGCCCCTCTTTACTCTCTTAGCAACCCTCTCCCTCTCTCTGCACCCAGTCTTTTCCTCTCAGCTCCTCTATCACAAACATACAAAGACCATTCTCAGCCTCTCAGCCCCCCTCTCCATCATACACCCCTTCCTCACTCACTCACTCACTCACTCACTCACAGTCTCCCCTTACCCTCTCAGCCTCCTTCTCCTAGCCCAGCTTTCTTTTCATCCATTCAGTCCCCTCTCCTTCAAACACAGCCCCTTCTGATCCTATCAGCCCACCTCCTTAACCTCAAACAGCCCCTCCTCACCTTCTCAGAACCTCTCTCCCTCACACACAGCCCTTTCTCACCCTCCTTTCCCTCATACACCCCCTTCACTCACTAAGATATAGTCTCTCCTTACACTCTCAGCTTCCTCCTGAACACTGCTCCCTTCTCAACATCTCAGCCCCCTACATACCCTCTCATCCTACCTCACTAGCACACAGCTCTCTCTTCACCCTCCCTCGCCCAAACAAAAAGCCCTCTCTTCACCCTCTCAGCCTCCTTCCCTCACACACAGCCCTCTCATCACCTTCTTAGTACCAGTCTACCTTACACACGGCCCCCCTTCAGCCCCCTTCTCCCAGACCCTGCTCACCCTCTATCTATACTATAATCGCGTTTGTAACGCGTCCGGCGCCAGTTGCGCACGCATCCTCAAAGGAATGTTGGCGCGCAGCCAAAAGAATCCACCTGGATGCAGCGAAGCAGGGTGGTGAAAGAAAATGGCAGGGTGGTGAAATAATCCACCGAACCTAATCCTTAAACCGCCAAACCCCCACAATGCCAAATAAATAAATTACAATATTAACGCTTAAACTGCCAAACCCTACAACACCAACTAATTATACTATTAACCCCTAAACCGAAACCCCCCACATCGCAATAAACCTAATTAACCTATTAACTCCTAAACCGCCAACCCCCCACAACGCAAATAACTAATTTAATTACTAAGCCCCCCTAAATTAACCCCAATTACTACTAAATTACAATTAAAATAAAAAAATCCTAAAATTAAATTACAAAAAAATAATCTAACATTACAAAAAATAAAAAAAGTCTTACATTACAGAAAAAAATAAACACAATGATCAAAAATGAATTTTTTTAAACCTAATCCCTATGAAAATAAAAAAGCCGCCAATCTAAACTAAACTACCAATATCAATTTATCAAGCCCCTGAGGCAGCAAGTTCTCACAAGAACGATGTATCAAGCAGCGGTCACCAGACCGCTGCTTCCCTAACATCTTCGCCACATCTATTCTGGCGAAATTCAATCTCCTCGGTCGAGATTGACAGCTCCTGCCTGCGCGTGATTGGCTGTGCGCGGGCAGGGGGCGGGATTGCACGCGAGCGCAAAATTGCGCTTGTGTGCAATGTTAATTACCTGCGGGTAATTGCGCCCCGCCACAGGCGAGCTGAGGCGTACAGGGGCGCGTATACGCGGGCCTGTACGCCTCAGGGTTGATAAATCTAGCCCTAAGTCCCCCTAACAGTAAAAAACCCCACCCACCAAAATAAAAAAAAAATAACGCTAAAAAAACTAAACTACCCATTGCCCCTAAAGGGGCATTTGTATGGACATTGCATTACTCCTCCTTAGTAACTTATATACAGGTATATACTATTATAGAGGGGTTCCCTCTGCCTTACAAACACCCCCTTTCTAGTACCTCATATACAGATATATAATATTATAAAGAGATTCTCTGTCTCACACACACAGCCCGTCCCCACCCAGTACCTTATATAAATATATATTATAAGGTTCCCTCTGCCTTATACACACACACCCAGTACAATATAAACCAGATATATAATATTATATGCATTTTCCCTCTGCTTCACAAGAGCACCCTGTCCAGTACCTTAGATATAGATATATATTACCCTCTGCCTCACACACAGAGACCATTATCTGTACAGTAAATACGGATTTAAATTATAGAGAGATTCTCGTTATATCATATGCACAGCCCGCTCCCGACCCCAGTATATTATACACATATGCTCTTTCTGCCTCACACGCACTATTTCAGTGCAATATAAAGACAGATGCAAAGCACTTACACAAAGCTACTTTGTTACCTTGTCAATTGTCCTACGACACTGGTAGCAACTAGATCCCATCCAGATGATCCAGCTGTAGGACCGTTCACGTGACTGCCGTGACATCATTGATACCTTAGCTGAAAGGGACCGCGTTAACAAATTCGTGTTATACTCAGTGAGCTGTGCCGTGAGTTATCAGCTGTGTGTAACACAGGATGCCGCGTGAGAGCTAACAGAAGCCCCCTGTTGTCTGATGTGTGAGTCAGGATTGGGGTTGTATGATGAATAGAGGGTTGTGTGCGAGGGAGGTGCGGCCTGAGAAGGGGACTGTGTGAGGGAGAGGAGAGCTGAGAGGGTAAGAGGGAGCTGAGAATGAGGGAGAGGGGAGCTGAGAGGGAGGGAGAGAGGAGCTGAGAGGGTAAGAGGGAGCTGAGAGGGTAAGAGGTTGATGAGAGTGAGGGAGAGAGGAGCTGAGAGGGTGAGAAGGGAGCTATGTGAGGGAGAGAAGAGCTGCGTGGGTAAGAGGAAGCTGAGAGTGAGGGAGAGAAGTGTTTAGAGTGTGAGGAAGGGGCTGTGTGAGGGAGAGGAGGGCTAAAGGGGTAAGGGAAAGCTGAAAGTGAGGGAGAAAGGAGTTGAGAAGGGGCTGTGTGAGGGAGAGGGGGGCTGAGAGCTAAACAGCTAAGGGAGAGCTGAAATTGAGGGAGAGGGGTGTTGAAAGTGTGAGGAGGGGGCTGTCTGAGTGAGAGCTGCCTGAGAGTGAGGGAGAGAGATGTTGATAGTGTGAGGAAGGGGCTAGGTGAGGGAGAGTAGTGCTAAAGGGGTAAGGGAGAGCTGAGAGTGAGGGAGAGAGGTGTTGAGAGGGTGAGGAGGGGGCTGTGTGAGGGAGAGGAGGGCTGAGAGCTAAAGGGCTAAGGGGGAGCTGAAATTGAGGGAGAGAGGTGTTGAAAATGTGAGGAGGGGGCTGTGTGAGTGAGAGCTGCCTGAGAGTGAGGGAGAGAGATGTTGATAGTGTGAGGAAGGGGCTGTGTGAGGGAGAGGTGTGCTAAAGGGGTAAGGGAGAGCTGAACGTGAGGGAGAGAGGTGTTGAGAGTTTGAGGAGGGGGCTGTGTGAGGGAGAGGAGGTTAAGGGTAAGCTGAGTGAGTGAGGGAGAGAGGTGTTGAGTGGGTAAAGAGGGGGCCGTGTGAGTGAGAAGAGGGCTAAAGGCGTAAGGGGGAGCCAAGAGTGAGGGAGAGAGGTGTTGAGAAGGTGAGGAGGGCTGCAAGGTTCAGGGGGTGCTGAGCGTGAGGGAGAGAGGTGTTGGGAAGGGACTGTGTGAGGAAGAAAAGGGCTGAGAGGAGGAGACTGTGTAAGGGAGAGGGAAATTTTAGAGGGTGAGGAGGGTCTGGGAGTGGGGGGCCTTGTGTATTGTAGACTGGTACTAAGAAGGTGATGAGAGCTGTGTTCAAGTGAGGGAGAATGAGAGGGTAAGTAGGGGGCTTAGATGTTAAGAAGGGAGCTGTGTTAAGGAAGAAGCTTAGAGTGTAAGGAGAGACTGTTAGTGGGTGAGCTGGGTGAATGAGGAAAAGGTGGCTGAGAGGGTGAGAAAGGCTGTGTGAGGGAGAGAGGTTCTGAGAAGGTGAGGAGGGAGCTGTTTGAGGGTAAGAATGGGGACTGATAGAATGTCCCTTTAAGCAGGAAGGTTGAAGGGACGGACTGGTGATACAGCACTGCCTGGCACATGTGGCTAATTAGTGAGGGATCAGATACCGAAACGCAAATAAAGGAAAAGAAAGAGAGGGAAGAGCCTAAGTCCAGCAGCTGAAAGCAGAGCTCTCACTCTTGTCGCTGAATTCAGTGTTGGAAGCTCCTCTGTACGTCACTGTCAGCACGTGCACCGCTGAAGCAACATGTGGCGCTGTAATTAAATGGCTGACCTGGTAGAAGTGCTGCTCTAACTCTCGCACCTCTCCTGGCCAAAGTGTACAGCTCATTTCACCCAGCACTGGGGCACATTTTATTAGCGCCACTTGTGCTCTGGAATGGGAGATAATCATAGCTTTACCATAATATAAATACAGGAAGAGCTCTGACTCTTTCCCATCTCTCATTTGTTGCTCCTTCCTTTCTTCTCGCAGGTGTCACATTTCTAGCAACTGAGTCAAGATGAACAAATACAGGAAGCAGATGGCAGAGCAGTTCCTGACTCAGGCCCTGGGCATCATCTGCCTGCTGACCGGAGAGGTGAGAGCTGCGTTTGATCACCAGACCTATATTATTAATGCTTGCATCAACATGACCACCTGCATACCCCCAGCACTCAGGGTCCCCTTCACAACCCTCACTCAGCCCCCCTAGCACCTAGGAGCCACTGCACCTCTCCAGGGACCCCTGCACCATTTATCCACTGCAAAGTTTTTATTACCAGACATTACTCCTGCACAACTATCCACTGCACCTCTCCAGGACTCAGGGGTCCCTGCACAACCCTCCATTGAAGAACCTCCCACAGCACCCAGGGTATTCTGCATAACTATCCACTGTAAAACCTCCCCAATCACCCAGTGGTTCCTGCACAAGAATCATTGAAACAACCTCCCCTAGCACCCAGGGACCCCTACACAACTATCCACTGTAAAACCTCCACCAGCACCCAAGGTCCCCTGTACAACCCTCCATTGCAACGTGTCCCCTAGCACCCAGAGACCCCTGCACAGCTATCCACTGTAAAACATCCCTTAACACCCAGGGTCTCCTGCATAACCTTTCACTGCAAAACCACCCCAGCACCCAGGGGCCAATGTACAATCCTTCACTGTAAAACTAAACAGCCCTAATACTCCCCTGCATGACCCTACCATCATTAACAAAAAAATCCAAGCATTCAATACCCTACTACATGACCCCCGGGCACAAATATCCTCCAGAACCCAAGGCTCCCACTGCATAATACCCAAAACAAACAAAAAATATAAAGAACATTCCTTCCCAAGGGCTACCTTGCAGGACTACAGCAACCAAGGAACCTCCTATCACAGTGCTTGCCCAGGTTCTACTGTGCAACTAGCAACTGAAAATTAGGGCCTGGCACCCTGGTTTGAAGCTCCCGAGATCCCCAAGGGTGTCGCCACTTCCTGCTGCTGGCTACCACCAGCCACACCTAAAATGTTCCCCAGTGCGGTTGGATAATTTTGAGGCCACGGTTTTTGAAAAATGTTCATTCTTCAGGGGCGGGGACAATCTACCATTAATGGTGTGGCTAAGAGCGAATACGACATATTAACCCCTTAATGACCGGACCATTTTTCAATTTTCTTACCCTTAATGACAATGGCTATTTTTACATTTCTGCAGTGTTTGCGTTTAGCTGTAATTTTCCTCTTACTCGTTTACTGTACCCACACATATTATATACCGTTTTTCTCGTCATTAAATGCACTTTCTAAAGATACCATTATTTTCATCATATCTTATAATTTACTAAAAAAAAATGATAAAATATGAGGAAAAAATGGAAAAAAACACACTTTTTCTAACTTTGACCCCCAAAATCTGTTACACATCTACAATCACCAAAAAACACCCATGCTAAATAGTTTATAAATTTTGTCCTGAGTTTAGAAATACCCAATGTTTACATGTTCTTTGCTTTTTTTGCAATTTATGGGGCAATAAATACAAGTAGCACTTTGCTATTTCCAAACCACTTTTTTTCAAAATTAGCGCTAGTTACTTTGGAACCCTGATATCTGTCAGGAATATCTGAATATCCCTTGACATGTATATATTTTGTTTTAGAAGACATCCCAAAGTATTGATCTAGGCCCATTTTGGTATATTTCATGCCACCATTTCACCGCCAAATGCGATAAAAAAAAAAAAAAGTTCACTTTTTCACAAATTTTGTCACAAACTTTAGGTTTCCCACTGAAATTATTTACAAACAGCTTCTGCAATTATGGCACAAATGGTTGTAAATGCTTCTCTGGGATCCCCTTTTTCAGAAATAACAGACTTATATGGCTTTGTGGTTGCTTTTTGGTAATTAGAAGGCCGCTAAATGCCGCTGCGCACCACACATGTTTTATGCCCAGGAGTGAAGGGGTTAATTAGGGAGCTTGTAGGGAGCTTGTAGGGTTAATTTTAGCTTTAGTGTAGTGTAGTAGACAACCCCAAGTATTGATCTAGGCCCATTTTGGTATATTTTATGCCACCATTTCACCGCCAAATGCGAGCAAATAAAAAAAAAAACTTTACATTTTTCACAATTTTAGGTTTCTCACTGAAATTATTTACAAACAGCTTGTGCAATTATGGCAGAAATTGTTGTAAAAGCTTCTCTGGGATCCCCTTTGTTCAGAAATAGCAGATTTATATGGCTTTGGCGTTGCTTTTTGGTAATTAGAAGGCCGCTAAATGCTGCTGCGCACAACACGTGAATTATGCCCAGCAGTGAAGGGGTTAAATTAGGTAGCTTGTAGGGAGCTTGCAGGGTTAATTTTAGAGATCAGCCTCCCACCTGACACATCCCACCCCCTGATCCCTCCCAAATAGCTCTCTTCCCTCCCCCACCCCACAATTGTTACCGCCATCTTAAGTACTGGCAGAAAGTCTGCCAGTACTAAATAAAAGAGTTTTTTTTTTTTTTTTTTAAATAAAAATTATAAAATATTTTAGTTGTGATGGACCCCTGCCTTAGCACCAACCTCCCTGATCCCCCCCTCCAGCTCTCTAACCCTCTCCCCTACCTAATTACCGCCATCTTGGGTACTGGCAGCTGTCTGCCAGTACCCAGTTTGGCCCCACAAACCAAACTTATTTTAATTGTATTTATAACTGTTATTTGTGTTTATTTATTTCTGTAGTGTAGCAGCCCCCCCACAATACCCCCACCCCCTCCCCCTCACAGATCCTTTTAAATATAAAAAAAATAAAATAACTTTTTTTCCCCTTATTTTTTCATTGGTGTCAGTGTGGCTAATGTGCGCACGTGCACGCGCGCCCACATGCACACGCACACCCGTGCACGCGCGCGCATCGTGCACGCGCGCGCACACGCTCCCTCCTCCCACCGGTCAGAGGCACCATCGGCACCATCACTACCGGTGCAGAGAGGGCCACAGAGTGGCTCTCTCTGCATCAGAGTCTTGTAAAGGGGTATTGCAGGATGCCTCCATATCGAGGCATCACTGCAATACCCTCAGAGCTGCTGGAAGTGATTGTGATCACTTCCAGCACTCTGTTAGACAACTGACGTACCAGGTACGTCCATTGTCATTAACTGATTGTTAATGCATGACGTACCTGGTATGTCAGTTGTCATTAAGGGGTTAATAAATGTTATTGAGGGAAGGAGAGGCCAATGCTTTGGTGGCGTGGAGTAAGTGTGTCAAGGTTGAGGCTGGGGAGTATGTAGTATGAACTGTATTTCTTTTACAAGATATGACGAGTCCACGGATTTCATCCTTACTTATGGGCTTACGCCTCCTGGTCAGCAGGAGGAGGCAAAGAGCACCACAGCAGAGCTGTATATATAACTCCTCCCTTCCCTCTCACTCCAGTCATTCTCTTTGCCTGTGTTAGTGATAGGAAGAGGTAAAGTGAGGTGTTAGTTTAGATTCTTTAATCAAGAAGTTTTTTTTGTTTTAAAATGGTGCCAGTGAGTACTATTTTTCTCAGGGAGAAATCGTCAGTCAATAACTTCCTAAGAGGAGTGGAGACATTTTATTTTCTGCCCTGATGTTGATGATCTTAGCAAACATTCTCTAAGATCCTGCTGGATCCCACAGAGCGGTTGAAGGTAGTGTAAAGAAACATCTTCAATGTGGAGAGCCGTGTCATGCTACAATCAGCATTGAGGTATGTTCAGTCATTTGATTCTGGGGAGACTAGATACATCAGAACAGGCTGACATTATTCCCTGTACTGGGGAGGGGTAAGCAGTATGCAAGATGGAAATAGTATACCCACGAGTCTCGAGTTACACCCACGGTGGATGGGGCCTAGTTTCGCACACTCAGCCGCGCAGTATCCATCCGGATCGGCAGCAAGTTCCTGAGCTCCGGTGTGGCCTAAGTCAGTTTGTGCACATAGAGGTGCAAAGAGACTTGGGAGCGCTGCTCACGATTGATCAGTGTTGTCTGGGGGCAGGTAGGCGCCGCAGCAGGGCTGTGGCGAGGTGCAATGTCTGGAGTGTGAGAAAAATTTGTAAATAGTATAACTGAACAAACGGAGCAGTATAAGGACACTTTGTTTATCACTGCAAAATTATTATACAGCACGCAGAAAAATTGTTGCGCTTTTATTTTTTAAAGGCGCAGTAGGCATTTTTTTTTTTCTTTTCAAATATTTGGCTATAAGATTTGACTTGCAAGGTTAAATATATCAAGTATAGAATGACTTTTATTGCTATTGCTGCTAGTCTGTTTAACATGTCTGAACTTCTGGAAAGTACCTGTTCTATGTGTTTAGATCCCAATGTGGAACCCCCTCTTACTTTTTGTCCCTCATGTACTGAAAGGGCCTTACAATGTAAAGAACAGATATTCTTTAATGCAAATATGTCTAAGGATTGCAGGGCAAGCTCAGCAGGACAGCAGAAAAAAACTATGCTTCTGTTGAACAGATTTGCAAGGCTGCAACTTCGTCGTCTCTTCACACTTTTTCCAAATTTGATACTTTTGCTTCATCTGAGGCTGGTTTTGGGAGAAAGGTTCTTCAAGCAATGGTGCCTTCTGTTTAGGTTCCTGTCTTGTCCCTCCCTTTCATCCACGGCCCACCCTGTCATTTCTAAGACCGGTATTTACGTATTTTTGTTAAACTTCAGTCACCTCTGCACCTTTGGCTTTTCTTTTCTCTTCCTAACTTCGGTCGAATGACTGGAGTGGGAGGGAAGGAAGGAGCTATATATACAGCTCTGCTGTGGTGCTCTTTGCCTCCTCCTGCTGACCAGGAGGCGTAATACCATAAGTAAGAATGAAATCTGTGGACTCGTCATACAATAAAAGAAATAAATTTATCAGGTAAGCATAAATTTCCTTTTTTCATATGGCAAATAAAAACTAGACCTACACCTCCCCAAATTAATGAGGAACAGCGGTGCTTATAATAGGAGGAGGAATGCCAGCTTAGTAAAAAGTGGCTCCTGGGCTAGTGTAGGTGGGGGTATTGTCTGGCTACATCTGTGTTGCTCCGTCCCTGCACCATTTGCTGGGTCTCTGAGGAGCCGTTGTTGCTGTTTTCCCTTATTAACAGTGTACAAGAAGACTATTTAATGTGCTGCTTACTGCTGATGGTTTCATTATAGAGTTGCAGTCATAGGTATTGTTGGGTTGTGCAGATTTCCATGTCCCTGCAGTGTCAGTCTGCCTAGGAACCCGGTACTCTGCTGTACTCCTGGTTTTTGTATGCTTATTACAGTTACAGCTTAAGGGGCCTGGAAATGCGCCTCACTTGGTTTTCTGCTGTGGTTGTTTCTTGTATTGCTGTGTTCAGTGTTAGAGTACACGGAGACCCTGAGATAAAGCTGCATCTCCTGTCTTCTCAACCAACATTAAATACACTTCCTCTACCTGTTCTGCCAGCTGTTTCACCCCAGAGAAGCAGGGGGGGAAACTTCCACAGCTATGTTTTAAAACCTGACCAGAGAAGACTGCAAGTATATTGATGTACAGTACACTGGGCTAACTGCTCTGCCTTCTAGCTCTGTTTCATTCAGAAAGTGTAACACTGGTGATTTATAATATAAGGCTCTTAAAGATTGGCATTTATAGCAGACTGTTTTTTTTTTTTTTTAAGCTTTATTAAGCATAAATCAGTACAAAGAAGATGCAAATAAAACAATCAGCGTAAAAAACAAACTTTGAACAATTTTTCAAGTATAAAATACAGGGGTATTCATACTACAAACTGGCACAGAATTTTGACATAGGAATAATTGCCAACTAATAGATTACTCTCATTCTTACATCTGAATTGAGGAGAAATATCTCAAGAGATAGGGTGATGTCCTTTAGTATATGTTCAAAAATAAAGTTTAGTTTATCAAATTAATTAATTGTAGGGCATCACAAGAGTTTTTGGCCGTGTCTGTTCCCATTGTCTCATCTATCGTTAAGTCCTAATGTGGAGACAGATAGTCCCTAACAAGGTTACTAAGTAGGGACATCAGGTTCGAATTAACAATAAAAATTAAAAGAGAAAAAAGGCAGCGGTAGGATATGAAAAAAAAAGGAGAAGAAAAAGAGAGGAAAAAAAAAAGGGAAAGGGGAGGGGGGGGGGAAGGAAAAAGGGAAATAGAGAAAATTCTCAGAGGGATAGTGGATCCACCATGGGACCAAAAAGACAATAATAAGCATTTGGGCGTCTAAGGAGGTTTAAGAACCCACCTACTCCAGATCGTCCAATACTTGTCAATACGGTCAGTCGTGTTATAAAAACCTCTCTCCATTGACGCTAAATAATCTATGAGTTGAGTGATCTGAGCTAAGGTTTGAGCTTCAAGTTTTTTCCATGACCTGGCTATACACATCTTGGTTGCAATAAAACTGTTGTTTTTATTTTGCAGAAATGAGTCTCAAGCTGCCTTGGTTTTTTTTATTAACCCCTTAATGACCACAGCACTTTTCCATTTTCTGTCCTTTTGGGACCAAGGCTATTTTTACATTTTTGCGGTGTTTGTGTTTAGCTGTAATTTTCTTCTTACTCATTTACTGTACCCACACATATTATATACCGTTTTTCTCGCCACTAAATGGACTTTCTAAAGATACCATTATTTTCATCATATCTTATAATTTACTATAAAAAAAAATATAAAATATGAGGAAAAATTGAAAAAAACACACTTTTTCTAACTTTGACCCCCAAAATCTGTTACATATCTACAACCACCAAAAAACACCCATGCTAAATAGTTTCAAAATTTTGTCCTGAGTTTAGAAATACCCAATGTTTACATGTTCTTTGCTTTTTTTGCAAGTTATAGGGCCATAAATACAAGTAGCACTTTGCTATTTCCAAACCACTTTTTTCCAAAATTAGCGCTAGTTACATTAGAACACTAATATCTTTCAGGAATCCCTGAATATCCCTTGACATGTATATATTTTTTTTAGTAGACATCCCAAAGTATTGATCTAGGACAATTTTGGTATATTTCATACCACCATTTCACCGCCAAATGCGATCAAATACAAAAAATCGTTCACTTTTTCACAAATTTTTTCACAAACTTTTGGTTTCTCACTGAAATTATTTACAAACAACTTGTGCAATTATGGCATAAATGGTTGTAAATTCTTCTCTGGGATCCCCTTTGTTCAGAAATAGCAGACATATATGGCTTTGGCGTTGGTTTTTGGTAATTAGAAGGCCGCTAAATGCCACTGCGCACCACAAGTGTATTATGCCCAGCAGTTAAGGGGTTAATTAGGGAGCTTTTAGGGAGCTTGTAGGGTTAATTTTAGCTTTAGTGTAGTATAGTAGACAACCCCAAGTATTGATCTAGGCACATTTTGGTATATTTCATGCCACCATTTCACCGCCAAATGCGATCAAATTGAAAAAAAAGTTAAATTTTTCACAATTTTAGGTTTCTCACTGAAATAATTTACAAACAGCTTGTGCAATTATGGCACAAATGGTTGTAAATACTTGTCTGGGATCCCCTTTGTTCAGAAATAGCAGACATATATGACTTTGGCGTTGCTTTCTGGTAATTAGAAGGCCGCTAAATCCTGCTGCGCCTCACACGTGTATTATGGCTAGCAGTGAAGGGGTTAATTAGGGAGTTTGTAGGGAGCTTGCAGGGTTAATTTTAGCTTTAGTGTAGAGATCAGCCTCCCACCTGACACATCCCACCCCCTGATCCCTCCCAAACAGCTCCCTTCCCTCCCCCACCCCACAATTGTCCCCGCCATCTTAAGTACTGGCAGAAAGTCTGCCAGTACTAAAATAAAAGGGCCCCCAACCTCCCTGATCCCCCCCAAAACCGCTCTCTGACCATCCCCTCTGCCTCATTGGGGGCCATCTTGGGTACTGGCAGCTGTCTGCCAGTACCCAGTTTGCAAAAAAAAAGTGCTTTTTTTATATTTATTTGGCTTTTTTCTGTAGTGTAGCTTCCCCCCCCCCACACAGACAAACCCCCACCACCTTGCTGATCTTTTTTTTTTTTTAAATATTAAGGCATTTAAACATTTTTTATTAACACATTTTCTGTAGTGTAGCGCTTCCCACCCGCTCCCTCCCCGTGCACGCCCCCGCCCTCCCGTGCACGCGCGCGCGTCCGTGCGCGCCCCCGCTCATCCCCGCCCACGATCCCGCCCCCCCCCTGCACATAACCAGCCTCCCGCCTCCCGGTCCGGCTCCCACCCACCAACGCAGGGAGCCACCGATCTCCGGTGCAGAGAGGGCCACAGAGTGGCTCTCTCTGCACCGGATGGCTTAAAAAAGTTATTGCAGGATGCCTCCATATCGAGGCATCACTGCAATAACCGGAAAGCAGCTGGAAGCGAGCAGGATCGCTTCCAGCTGCTTTCCAAACCGAGGACGTGCAGGGTACGTTCTCAGGCATTAACTGCCTTTTTTTTGAGGACGTACCCTGCACATCCTCGGTCGTTAAGGGGTTAATGTATAATGGTCTAGCTGGATTTAAAAAAAAAAAAAAAATTGGAAATTAACAGGCAGCTCTATTGATTTGCACAGTATTCTGAAAATTGGGTTGTGATTTTTAGTATTATTATTGTAATTATTAATGCAGATACAGCTAACAAATATATATATATATATATATATATATATATATCTCATGTGCCTTGGGCTGGCTCCTAACTTTTGAATATATTTGTTGAGCATGGTCCCATCAACCAAAGACTCAACTCTGTTGTCCCAAATGAGACCTCACCCAAAGGCTGCATTCTACGTTAATCAATGGTCCTGTAATGAAGCTAATGTCCTCCATCTTTAACATCCTCAAACCACAAAGGTCCCTCAAAAAAGTACAGTAATTCAGTCAGTTAGGTTACATTGTGGTGATCAAGACTGTGAAGAAAGCCCCATAATTTAAAAAGATTTAGAAGTAAACAAGAACTGGAGAAATGTTAGTCCAGGGAACAGAGTCTGATGATTTTCTCTTATTTAAATTTTATAGGAATATGTCATTGTGAAGAAGAGGCCCTCCCACAGTAGAATTCACCGGCAGAGCGGAGAGGTGAGTACTGCTGGGGAATGTGACATTATATCAGAGTCATGTTATAGTGACTCCCCATAGTGATCTGTTTGGCCCTGTGTGTGTTTTCCTAACATCTCTCTGTGTCTCTTAGTATCATTATCCTCCAACAGTAGCATTCACCGGCTGAGAGGAGCATGAGCACTGCTGGGGAATGTGACAGTATACACAGTGACTTCCTTAACTGACCCATCTGGCCCTGTGTGCATTTACCTATAGTACCTTCTGTCTGTGTCTCTGCATGTTCTCAGTAACATTACTCTGGCTCTGTCAGTAAAAGTGTGTGACAGAACCAGTCCCTGTGTCAGCGCTGAATGAGTTGTGTGTGTTTCAGGTGCCTATAAAGTGTGATGATGTTGCTATGTATTTCTCTATGGAAGAGTGGGAGTATATAGAGGGACACAAGGAGCTTTACAAGGACGTCATGATGGAGACTCACCCAGCACTAAGTACTATAGAGATCCCAGGAAATGAGAGCTCAGGTAACGCTGTGTAGTAATAAATATCTCACACAGGAAATGCACATACAGTACAGTGGCTGACAGAGAGTAAATCTACAGTGAATCTGTCATGTGTGATCTAATGAGCTGTCTGATTATAAACAAAACAAAAAAAAATCACATTTAAAGGGTCAAGATAAATTTTTTCTTTCATGATTCAGATACAGCATGCAATTTTAAGCAACTTTCTAATTTACTTCTATTATCAATTTTTCTTCGTTCTCTTGCTATCATTATTTGAAAAAGAAAGCATTAAAGCTAAGGAGCCAGCAAATGTTTGGTTCAGAACCATGGACAGCACTTGTTTATTGGCGCTGTCCAATCAGCAAGGACAACCCAGTTTGTTTACTAAAAATGGGCCGGCATCTAAACTTACATTCTTGCTTTTCAAATAAACATACCAAGAGAATGAAAAAAAATTGATTATAGGAATAAATTAGAAAGTTGCTTAAAATTGCATGCTCTATCTGAATCGCAAAAGAAAAATGTTGGGTTCAGTGTCCCTTTAATGTTAAATCAATTATATATCAATTTATATATGTTAATATTAATTTCTAGATGTAAATATTTTATATGCAAAAAGTAACAGATGCATTATTTTTGTTAATCAAATACATATTAAAGGGACACTGAACCCAAATTTTTTATTTTGTGATTCAGATGGAGCAGGCAATTTTTCTTTGTTCTTTTGCGATCTTTATTTGAAAAATAAAGTCCAGGACCCTGGACAGCACTTGTTTATTGGTGGATGAATTTATCCACCAATCAGCAAGAGCAACCCAGGTTGTTCACCAAAAATAGGCCGGCATCTAAACTTACATTCTTGCTTTTCAAATAAAGATACCAAGAGAATAAAAAACAATGAAGCTAATAGGAGTAAATTAGAAAGTTGCTTAAAATTGCATGCTCTATCTGAATCACAAAATATTTTTTTGGGTTCAGTGTCCCTTTAAGAAGACTTTTTAGGTGCAACAAACTTTATTTCATTTCCATTTTTCGAAATAAACTGATTGTATTCTTTATTAGAACTAACAGGTCACAGTGATGAAAATCTAGACACAGGAGCACATAGAGAACTGGTACAGAATATTCAGCCAGGGGAGACCCCATCGGACGTCTCTGCAGGTAACAGATCTATGGCAGAAGCTGCTATTAATGTTTTCTTTTTCATTTTTTTGAAAACTCAGAGGGGCCGATTTAACAAGGGCCGAATGGCCCCTAATCGCCCTGTTTCCACGAGAACCTTCAGGCTCGAGGAGTTAAGAAGAAGCAGCACTCTTAAGACCACTGCTCCTTGACTAGTCCACCTCCTCTGAGGCGGCGGACAGCAATTAACCTGATCGTATACGATCGGGTTGATTGACCCCTCCTGCTAGCGGCCGATTGGTCGCAAATCTGCAGGGGGCAGTATTGCACAAGCAGTTCACCAGAACTGCTTGTGCAATGATAAATGCAGACAGCGTATGCTGTCGGCATTCAACGATGTTGGGCGGACATGATCCACTACAGCGGATCATGTCCCTCCGACTGTTAACAAATCGGCCCCAGATTCTGAAATGATTTAATCTTTACTAGTAATTATGTAAATGATGGACCTGAAGACACCACTTACAATCACAAAATACTGATATATTATGTAATATGACTATATAATCAGATTGTGTAACTGCACTTAAAGGGACATGAAACACACATTTTTTCTTTTGTGATTCTTCGTTCTCTTCGTATATTTATTTCAATAGCAGGAATATAAACTTAGGAGCCAGCCTGGGTACCACTTTCTGATTGGTGGATAAATGTAGCCACCAATCAGCAAGCACTACCCAGGTTTCTGAACCAAAAATGAGCCAGCTCCTAAGCTCACATTCCTAAAAAAATTCAAATAAAGATATCAATGAAGAAAAATTTATAAAATGAGTAAATTAGCAAATTGCTTAAAATTTCATGCCCTATCTGAATCATGAAATAAAAAAAATTCGGTTTTGTATCCCTTTAAGCAACTTTCCAATTTAATGATATTATCTAATTTGTTTTGTTCTCTTGGTATCATTTGTTGAAAAGCATTCATAGGTAGGCTCAGAAGCTGCTGATTGGTGGCTGCAAATATATGTCTCATGTTATTGGCTCAACCAGTGCATTCAGCTAGTTCCGAGTAGTTCATTGCTGCTTCTTTAACATAGGATACCAAGAGAGTGAAAGAAAATTAAATAGAAGTAAATAGGAAAGTTGTTAAAAATTGTTTGCTCTATTTTAATTATGAAAGAAAAGACATTTGTGTTTCATGTCCCTTTAAATCCATTTAACCAGAAACCTAATTGTATTCTTTATTAGAATTAACAGGTTACAGTGATGAAAATCTAGACACAGGAGCACAAGGAGAACTTGTACAGAGTATTCAGCCATCAGATGTCTCTGCAGGTGAGTGATCTATGGTACAAGCTTCACAGTTAGAAAACAGATTCTGAAATGATTTCACCATATAAATAACAATAACTATGTAAATGATGAGCCTCAGTACAGACAGATTGCAGTGATAAAATCCTGTACATAAACATTTGGTACACACACATGCCCTCTTTTCCCTTCTCTCTCACCCTCTGCTTCATGTAAATGATGCACACACACATGCCCCCTCTTCCCTTCTCTCTCAACCTCTGCTTCATGTAAATGATAAACACACATGCCCTCTCTTCCCTTCTCTCTCACCCTCTGCTTCATGTAAATAATACACACACATGCCCTCTCTTCCCTTCTCTCTCACCCTCTGCTTCATGTAAATGATACACACACACATGCCCTCTCTTCCCTTCTCTCTCAACCTCTGCTTCATGTAAATGATAAACACACATGCCCTCTATTCCCTTCTCTCTCACCCTCTGCTTCATGTAAATGATACACACACACATGCCCCCTCTTCCCTTCTCTCTCACCCTCTGCTTCATGTAAATGATACACACACATGCCCTCTCTTCCCTTCTCTCTCACCCTCTGCTTCATGTAAATGGTACACACACACGCCCTCTCTTCCCTTCTCTCTCACCCTCTGCTTCATGTAAATGGTACACACACATGCCCTCTCTTCCCTTCTCTCTCAACCTCTGGGTCATGTAAATGGTACACACACACATGCCCCCTCTTCCCTTCTCGTTCACCCTCTGCTTCATGTAAATGATACACACACATGCCCCCTCTTCCCTTCTCGTTCACCCTCTGCTTCATGTAAATGATACACACACACATGCCCTCTCTTCCCTTCTCTCTCACCCTCTGCTTCATGTAAATGATACACACACGCCCTCTCTTCCCTTCTCTCTCACCCTCTGCTTCATGTAAATGGTACACACACACGCCCCCTCGTCCCTTCTCTCTCACCCTCTGCTTCATTTAAATGATACACACACACGCCCTCTCTTCCCTTCTCTCTCAGCCTCTGCTTCATGTAAATGATACACACACATGCCCTCTCTTCCCTTCTCTCTCACCCTCTGCTTCATGTAAATGGTACACACACACATGCCCCCTCTTCCCTTCTCTCTCACCCTCTGCTTCATGTAAATAATACACACACATGCCCCCTCTTCCCTTCTCTCTCATCCTCTGCTTCATGTAAATGATACACACACACGCCCTCTATTCCCTTCTCTCTCACCCTCTGCTTCATGTAAATGATACACACACACATGCCCTCTCTTCCCTTCTCTCTCACCCTCTGCTTCATGTAAATGGTACACACACATGCCCTCTCTTCTCTTCTCTCTCACCCTCTGCTTCATGTAAATGATACACACACACACGCCCTCTCTTCCCTTCTCTCTCAGCCTCTGCTTCATGTAAATGGTACACACACATGCCCCATCTTCCCTTCTCTCTCACCCTCTGCTTCATGTAAATGATACACACACATGCCCCCTCTTCCCTTCTCTCTCACCCTCTGCTTCATGTAAATGATACACACACACGCCCTCTATTCCCTTCTCTCTCACCCTCAGCTTCATCTAAATGATACACACACACGCCCTCTATTCCCTTCTCTCTCACCCTCTGCTTCATGTAAATGATATACACACATGCCCCCTCTTCCCTTCTCTCTCACCCTCTGCTTCATGTAAATGATACACACACACGCCCTCTATTCCCTTCTCTCTCACCCTCTGCTTCATCTAAATGATACACACACACGCCCTCTATTCCCTTCTCTCTCACCCTCTGCTTCATGTAAATGATACACACACATGCCCTCTGTTCCCTTCTCTCTCACCCTCTGCTTCATGTAAATGATACACACACATGCCCTCTCTTCCCTTCTCTCTCACCCTCTGCTTCATGTAAATGGTACACACACACACACGCCCCCTCTTCCCTTCTCTCTCACCCTCTGCTTCATGTAAATAATACACACACATGCCCTCTCTTCCCTTCTCGCTCACCCTCTGCTTCATGTAAATGGTACACACACACATGCCCCCTCTTCCCTTCTCTCTCACCCTCTGCTTCATGTAAATGGTACACACACACATGCCCCCTCTTCCCTTCTCTCTCACCCTCTGCTTCATGTAAATGATACACACATGCCCTCTCTTCCCTTCTCTCTCACCCCCTGCTTCATGTAAATAATACACACACACATGCCCTCTCTTCCCTTCTCTCTCACCCTCTGCTTCATGTAAATGATACACACACATGCCCTCTCTTCCCTTCTCTCACCATCTGCTTCATGTAAATGATACACACACATGCCCTCTCTTCCCTTCTCTCACCATCTGCTTCATGTAAATGATACACACACATGCCCTCTCTTCCCTTCTCTCTCACCCTCTGCTTCATGTAAATGATACACACACACATGCCCTCTCTTCCCTTCTCTCTCACCCTCTGCTTCATGTAAATGATACACACATACACCCTCTCTTCCCTTCTCTCTCACCCTCTGCTTCATGTAAATAATATACACACACGCCCTCTCTTCCCTTCTCTCTCATCCTCTGCTTCATGTAAATGATACACACACACACATGCCCTCTCTTCCCTTCTCTCTCACCCTCTGCTTCATGTAAATGATACACACACACACGCCCTCTCTTCCCTTCTCTCTCACCCTCTGCCTCATGTAAATGATACACACACACGCCCTCTCTTCCCTCTCAGCCTTTGCTTCATGTAAATAATACACACATACGCCCTCTCTTCCCTTCTCTCTCAGCCTCTGCTTCATACGCCCTCTCTTCCCTTCTCTCTCACCCTCTGCCCCCTCTTCCCTTCTCTCTCACCCTCTGCTTCTTGTAAATGATACAAACACTTGCCCCCTCTTCCCTTCTCTCTCACCCTCTGCTTCATGTAAATGATACACACACATGCCCTCTATTCCCTTCTCTCTCACCCTCTGCTTCATCTAAATGATACACACACACATGCCCTCTCTTCCCTTCTCTCTCAGCCTCGGCTTCATGTAAATGATACACACATATGCCCTCTCTTCCCTTCTCTCTCACCCTCTGATTCATGTAAATTATACACACATATGCCCTCTCTTCCCTTCTCTCTCATCCTCTGCTTCATGTAAATAATACACACACACATGCCCTCTCTTCCCTTCTCTCTCACCCTCTGCTTCATGTAAATAATACACACACACATGCCCTCTCTTCCCTTCTCTCACCATCTGCTTCATGTAAATGATACACACACATGCCCTCTCTTCCCTTCTCTCTCACCCTCTGCTTCATGTAAATGATACACACACATGCCCTCTCTTCCCTTCTCTCTCACCCTCTGCTTCATGTAAATGGTACACACACACGCCCTCTCTTTCCTTCTCTCTCACCCTCTGCTTCATGTAAATGATACACACACATGCCCTCTCTTCCCTTCTCTCTCACCCTCTGCTTCATGTAAATGATATACACACACATGCCCTCTCTTCCCTTCTCTCTCACCCTCTGCTTCATGTAAATGGTACACACACATGCCCCCTCTTCCCTTCTCTCTCAAACTCTGCTTCATGTAAATAGTACACACACACACGCCCTCTTTTCCCTTCTCTCTCACCCTCTGCTTCATGTAAATAATACACACACACATGCCCTCTCTTCCCTTCTCTCTCACCCTCTGCTTCATGTAAATGATACACACACACATGCCCTCTCTTCCCTTCTGTCTCACCATCTGCTTCATGTAAATGATACACGCACGCCCTCTCTTCCCTTCTCTCTCACCCTCTGCTTCATGTAAATGGTACACACACACACGCCCCCTCGTCCCTTCTCTCTCACCCTCTGCTTCATTTAAATGATACACACACACGCCCTCTCTTCCCTTCTCTCTCAGCCTCTGCTTCATGTAAATGGTACACACACATGCCCTCTCTTCCCTTCTCTCTCACCCTCTGCTTCATGTAAATGATACACACACATGCCCTCTCTTCCCTTCTCTCTCACCCTCTGCTTCATGTAAATGGTACACACACACATGCCCCCTCTTCCCTTCTCTCTCACCCTCTGCTTCATGTAAATAATACACACACATGCCCCCTCTTCCCTTCTCTCTCATCCTCTGCTTCATGTAAATGATACACACACATGCCCTCTCTTCCCTTCTCTCTCAGACTCTGCTTCATGTAAATGATACACACATACGCCCTCTCTTCCCTTCTCTCTCACCCTCTGCTTCATGTAAATGGTACACACACACGCCCTCTCTTCCCTTCTCTCTCACCCTCTGCTTCATGTAAATGGTACACACACACGCCCTCTCTTCCCTTCTCTCTCACCCTCTGCTTCATGTAAATGATACACACACACGCCCCCTCGTCCCTTCTCTCTCACCCTCTGCTTCATTTAAATGATACACACACACGCCCTCTCTTCCCTTCTCTCTCAGCCTCTGCTTCATGTAAATGATACACACACATGCCCTCTCTTCCCTTCTCTCTCACCCTCTGCTTCATGTAAATGGTACACACACACATGCCCTCTCTTCCCTTCTCTCTCATCCTCTGCTTCATGTAAATGATACAAGCACACGCCCTCTCTTCCCTTCTCTCTCAGACTCTGCTTCATGTAAATGATACACACACACGCCCTCTATTCCCTTCTCTCTCACCGTCTGCTTCATCTAAATGATACACACACACGCCCTCTATTCCCTTCTCTCTCACCCTCTGCTTCATGTAAATGATACACACACACATGCCCTCTCTTCCCTTCTCTCTCACCCTCTGCTTCATGTAAATGGTACACACACACATGCCCTCTCTTCCCTTCTCTCTCACCCTCTGCTTCATGTAAATGATATACACACACACACCCTTTCTTCCCTTCTCTCTCTCACCCTCTGCTTCATGTAAATAATACACACACACATGCCCTCTCTTCCCTTCTCTCTCAGCCTCTGCTTCATGTAAATGGTACACACACACATGCCCCATCTTCCCTTCTCTCTCACCCTCTGCTTCATGTAAATGATACACACACATGCCCCCTCTTCCCTTCTCTCTCACCCTCTGCTTCATGTAAATGATACACACACACGCCCTCTATTCCCTTCTCTCTCACCCTCAGCTTCATCTAAATGATACACACACACGCCCTCTATTCCCTTCTCTCTCACCCTCTGCTTCATGTAAATGATATACACACATGCCCCCTCTTCCCTTCTCTCTCACCCTCTGCTTCATGTAAATGATACACACACATGCCCTCTCTTCCCTTCTCTCTCACCCTCTACTTCATGTAAATAATACACACACACATGCCCTCTCTTCCCTTCTCTCTCACCCTCTGCTTCATGTAAATAATACACACACACACACGCCCTCTATTCCCTTCTCTCTCACCCTCTGCTTCATCTAAATGATACACACACACGCCCTCTATTCCCTTCTCTCTCACCCTCTGCTTCATGTAAATGATACACACACATGCCCTCTGTTCCCTTCTCTCTCACCCTCTGCTTCATGTAAATGATATACACACACGCTCTCTCTTCCCTTCTCTCTCAGCCTCTGCTTCATGTAAATGGTACACACACACACATGCCCTCTCTTCCCTTCTCGCTCACCCTCTGCTTCATGTAAATGGTACACACACACATGCCCCCTCTTCCCTTCTCGCTCACCCTCTGCTTCATGTAAATGATACACACACACATGCCCCCTCTTCCCTTCTCTCTCACCCTCTGCTTCATGTAAATGGTACACACACACATGCCCCCTCTTCCCTTCTCTCTCACCCTCTGCTTCATGTAAATGATACACACACACATCCTCTCTTCCCTTCTCTCTCACCCCCTGCTTCATGTAAATAATACACACACACATGCCCTCTCTTCCCTTCTCTCTCACCCTCTGCTTCATGTAAATGATTCACACACATGCCCTCTCTTCCCTTCTCTCTCACCCTCTGCTTCATGTAAATAATACACACACACACACGTCCTCTCTTCCGTTCTCTCTCACCCTCTGCTTCATGTAAATGATACACACACATGCCCTCTCTTCCCTTCTCTCACCATCTGCTTCATGTAAATGATACAGACACACACGCCCTCTCTTCCCTTCTCTCTCACCCTCTGCTTCATGTAAATGATACACACACACGCCCTCTCTTCCCTTCTCTCTCACCCTCTGCTTCATGTAAATGATACACACACATGCCCTCTCTTCCCTTCTCTCTCACCCTCTGCTTCATGTAAATGATACACACACACATGCCCTCTCTTCCCTTCTCTCTCACCCTCTGCTTCATGTAAATGATACACACACACACATGCCCTCTCTTCCCTTCTCTCTCACCCTCTGCTTCATGTAAATGATACACACACACACGCCCTCTCTTCCCTCTCAGCCTTTGCTTCATGTAAATAATACACACATACGCCCTCTCTTCCCTTCTCTCTCAGCCTCTGCTTCATACGCCCTCTCTTCCCTTCTCTCTCACCCTCTGCCCCCTCTTCCCTTCTCTCTCACCCTCTGCTTCTTGTAAATGATACAAACACTTGCCCCCTCTTCCCTTCTCTCTCACCCTCTGCTTCATGTAAATGATACACACACATGCCCTCTATTCCCTTCTCTCTCACCCTCTGCTTCATCTAAATGATACACACACACATGCCCTCTCTTCCCTTCTCTCTCAGCCTCGGCTTCATGTAAATGATACACACACATGCCCTCTCTTCCCTTCTCTCACCATCTGCTTCATGTAAATGATACACACACATGCCCTCTCTTCCCTTCTCTCTCACCCTCTGCTTCATGTAAATGATACACACACACGCCCCCTCTTCCCTTCTCTCTCACCCTCTGCTTCATGTAAATGCTACACAGACACATGCCCCCTCTTCCCATCTCTCTCACCCTCTGCTTCATGTAAATGATACACACACATGCCCCCTCTTCCCTTCTCTCTCACCCTCTGCTTCATGTAAATGATACACACACACATGCCCTCTCTTCCCTTCTCTCTCAGCCTCTGCTTCATGTAAATGGTACACACACACATGCCCCCTCTTCCCTTCTCTCTCACCCTCTGCTTCATCTAAATGATACACACACACGCCCTCTATTCCCTTCTCTCTCGGCCTCTGCTTCATGTAAATGGTACACACACACTCCCCCTCTTCCCTTCTCTCTCACCCTCTGCTTCATGTAAATAATACACACACACACGCCCTCTATTCCCTTCTCTCTCACCCTCTGCTTCATCTAAATGATACACACACGCCCTCTATTCCCTTCTCTCTCACCCTCTGCTTCATGTAAATGATACACACACACACACCCTCTCTTCCCTTCTCTCTCACCTTCTGCTTCATGTAAATGATACAGACACATGCCCCCTCTTCTCTTCTCTCTCACCCTGTGCTTCATGTAAATGGTACACACACACATGCCCCCTCTTCCCTTCTCTCTCACCCTCTGCTTCATGTAAATGGTACACACACACATGCCCCCTCTTCCCTTCTCTCTCACCCTCTGCTTCATGTAAATGATACACACACACATCCTCTCTTCCCTTCTCTCTCACCCCCTGCTTCATGTAAATAATACACACACACATGCCCTCTCTTCACTTCTCTCTCACCCTCTGCTTCATGTAAATAATACACACACACACACACATGTCCTCTCTTCCGTTCTCTCTCACCCTCTGCTTCATGTAAATGATACACACACACATGCCCTCTCTTCTCTTCTCTCTCACCCTCTGCTTTATGTAAATGATACACACACGCCCTCTATTCCCTTCTCTCTCACCCTCTGCTTCATGTAAATGATACACACACACACACCCTCTCTTCCCTTCTCTCTCGGCCTCTGCTTCATGTAAATGATACAGACACATGCCCTCTCTTCCCTTCTCTCACCATCTGCTTCATGTAAATGATACACACACACACGCCCTCTATTCCCTTCTCTCTCACCCTCTGCTTCATGTAAATGGTACACACACACATGCCCCCTCTTCCCTTCTCTCTCACCCTCTGCTTCATGTAAATAATACACACACACATGCCCCCTCTTCCCTTCTCTCTCACCCTCTGCTTCATGTAGATGGTACACACACACATGCCCCCTCTTCCCTTCTCTCTCACCCTCTGCTTCATGTAAATGATACACACACATGCCCCCTCTTCCCTTCTCTCTCACCCTCTGCTTCATGTAAATGGTACACACACACACGCCCTCTCTTCCCTTCTCTCTCACCCTCTGCTTCATGTAAATAATACACACACATGCCCTCTCTTCCCTTCTCTCTCACCTTCTGCTTCATGTAAATAATATACACACACATGCCCCCTCTTCCCTTCTCTCTCACCCTCTGCTTCATGTAAATGGTACACACACACATGCCCCCTCTTCCCTTCTCTCTCACCCTCTGCTTCATGTAAATGGTACACACACACATGCCCCCTCTTCCCTTCTCTCTCACCCTCTGCTTCATGTAAATAATACACACACACATGCCCCCTCTTCCCTTCTCTCTCACCCTCTGCTTCATGTAGATGGTACACACACACATGCCCCCTCTTCCCTTCTCTCTCACCCTCTGCTTCATGTAAATGATACACACACATGCCCCCTCTTCCCTTCTCTCTCACCCTCTGCTTCATGTAAATGATACACACACACATGCCCTCTCTTCCCTTCTCTCTCACCCTCTACTTCATGTAAATGATACACACACACACATGCCCTCTCTTCCCTTCTCTCTCGCCCTCTGCTTCATGTAAATAATACACACACACATGCCCTCTCTTCCCTTCTCTCTCACCCTCTGCTTCATGTAAATAATACACACACATGCCCTCTCTTCCCTTCTCTCTCACCTTCTGCTTCATGTAAATAATATACACACACATGCCCTCTCTTCCCTTCTCTCTCATCCTCTGCTTCATGTAAATAATATACACACACATGCCCTCTCTTCCCTTCTCTCTCATCCTCTGCTTCATGTAAATGATACACACACATGCCCCCTCTTCCCTTATCTCTCACCCTCTGCTTCATGTAAATGATACACACACATGCCCTCTCTTCCCTTCTCTCTCACCCTCTGCTTCATGTAAATAATACACACACACATGCCCTCTCTTCCCTTCTCTATCACCCTCTGCTTCATGTAAATAATATACACACACATGCCCTCTCTTCCCTTCTCTATCACCCTCTGCTTCATGTAAATGATACACACACACGTCCTCTATTCCCTTCTCTCTCACCCTCTGCTTCATGTAAATGATACACACACATGCCCCCTCTTCCCTTCTCTCTCACCCTCTGCTTCATGTAAATGATACACACACATGCCCCCTCTTCCCTTCTCTCTCACACTCTGCTTCATGTAAATGGTACACACACATGCCCCCTCTTCCCTTCTCTCTCACCCTCTGCTTCATGTAAATGATACACACACACACGCCCTCTATTCCCTTCTCTCTCACCCTCTGCTTCATGTAAATGGTACACACACGCATGCCCTCTCTTCCCTTCTCTCTCACCCTCTGATTCATGTAAATGGTACACACACACATGCCCTCTCTTCCCTTCTCTCTCACCCTCTGCTTCATGTAAATGATACACACACACATACCCTCTCTTCCCTTCTCTCTCATCCTCTGCTTCATGTAAATGATACACACACATGCCCTCTCTTCCCTTCTCTCTCACCCTCTGCTTCATGTAAATGATACACACACACGCCCTCTCTTCCCTTCTCTCTCACACTCTGCTTCATGTAAATGGTACACACACATGCCCTCTCTTCCCTTCTCTCTCACCCTCTGCTTCATGTAAATAATACACACACATGCCCTCTCTTCCCTTCTCTCTCATCCTCTGCTTCATGTAAATGGTACACACACACATGCCCTCTCTTCCCTTCTCTCTCACCCTCTGCTTCATGTAAATGATACACACACATGCCCTCTCTTCCCTTCTCTCTCACCCTCTGTTTCATGTAAATGATACACACACATACTCTCTCTTCCCTTCTCTCTCACCCTCTGCTTCATGTAAATGATACACACACATGCCCTCTCTTCCCTTCTCTCTCACCCTCTGCTTCATGTAAATGATACACACACACATGCCCTCTCTTCCCTTCTCTCTCACCCTCTGCTTCATGTAAATGATACACACACACATGCCCTCTCTTCCCTTCTCTCTCATCCTCTGCTTCATGTAAATGATACACACACATGCCCTCTCTTCCCTTCTCTCTCACCCTCTGCTTCATGTAAATGATACACACACACATGCCCTCTCTTCCCTTCTCTCTCACCCTCTGCTTCATGTAAATAATACACACACATGCCCTCTCTTCCCTTCTCTCTCATCCTCTGCTTCATGTAAATGGTACACACACACATGCCCTCTCTTCCCTTCTCTCTCACCCTCTGCTTCATGTAAATGATACACACACATGCCCTCTCTTCCCTTCTCTCTCACCCTCTGCTTCATGTAAATGATACACACACATACTCTCTCTTCCCTTCTCTCTCACCCTCTGCTTCATGTAAATGATACACACACATGCCCTCTCTTCCCTTCTCTCTCACCCTCTGCTTCATGTAAATGATACACACACGCCCCCTCTTCCCTTCTCTCTCACCCTCTGCTTCATGTAAATGATATACACACATGCCCTCTCTTACCTTCTCTCTCACCCTCTGCTTCATGTAAATGATACACACACACACATGCCCTCTCTTCCCTTCTCTCTCACCCTCTGCTTCATGTAAATTATACACACACACATGCCCTCTCTTCCCCTCTCTCTCACCCTCTGCTTCATGTAAATGATACACACACATGCCCTCTCTTCCCTTCTCTCTCACCCTCTGCTTCATGTAAATGATATACACACATGCCCTCTCTTACCTTCTCTCTCACCCTCTGCTTCATGTAAATGATACACACACACACATGCCCTCTCTTCCCTTCTCTCTCACCCTCTGCTTCATGTAAATTATACACACACACATGCCCTCTCTTCCCCTCTCTATCACCCTCTGCTTCATGTAAATGATACACACACATGCCCTCTCTTCCCTTCTCTCTCACACTCTGCTTCATGTAAATAATACACACACACATACCCTCTCTTCCCTTCTCTCTCACCCTCTGCTTCATGTAAATAATACACACACATGCCCTCTCTTCCCCTCTCTCTCACCCTCTGCTTCATGTAAATGATACACACACATACCCTCTCTTCCCTTCTCTCTCACACTCTGCTTCATGTAAATGATACACACACATGCCCTCTCTTCCCTTCTCTCTCACACTCTGCTTCATGTAAATGATACACACACACACCCTCTCTTCCCTTCTCTCTCATCCTCTGCTTCATGTAAATGATACACACACACATGCCCCCTCTTCCCTTCTCTCTCACACTCTGCTTCATGTAAATAATACACACACATGCCCTCTCTTGCCTTCTCTGTCACCCTCTGTTTCATGTAAATGGTACACACACATGCCCTCTCTTCCCTTCTCTCTCACCCTCTGCTTCATGTAAATGGTACACACACACATGCCCTCTCTTTCCTTTTCTCTCACCCTCTGCTTCATGTAAATGGTACACACACACACCCTCTCTTCCCTTATCTCTCACCCTCTGCTTCATGTAAATGATACACATGCCCTCTGTTTCCTCCCTTCTCTCTCAACCTCTGCTTCATGTAAATGATACACACACACACCCTTTCTTCCCTTCTCTCTCTAACCCTCTGCTTCATGTAAATGGTACACACACACACCCTTTCTTCCCTTCTCTCTAACCCTCTGCTTCATGTAAATGGTACACACACATGCCCTCTCTTTCCTTTAATCTCACCCTCTGCTTCATGTGAATGGTACATACACACATGCCCTCTCTTCACTTCTCTCTCAACCTCTGCTTCATGTAAATGGTACACACACATGCCCTCTCTTCACTTCTCTCTCAACCTCTGCTTCATGTAAATGATACACACACACATGCCCTCTCTTCCCTTCTCTCTCACCCTCTGCTTCATGTAAATGATACACACACATGCCCTCTCTTCCCTTCTCTCTCACCCTCTGCTTCATGTAAATGATACACACACATGCCCCCTCTTCCCTTCTCTCTCACCCTCTGCTTCATGTAAATGATACACACACATGCCCTCTCTTCCCTTCTCTCTCACCCTCTGCTTCATGTAAATGATACACACACATGCCCTCTCTTCCCTTCTCTCTCACCCTCTGCTTCATGTAAATGGTACACACACACATGCCCTCTCTTCCCTTCTCTCTCACACTCTGCTTCATGTAAATGATACACACATGTGCCCTCTCTATTTCTTCTCCTCACCGTCTAGTTCATCAAATTGTATTCTGAAAACTGTTGTTATTTTGAATTCAGTCATTTTGTCCATTACGAAATATGTAATTGCAATATAATTATTCTTTTGAATCAATTACTTTAGTGTAATATTATGTAATCTACAGATTATTATATGTACATTTAAGTTCTGAAATATTGAACGGAAGATCTGAATTTAAAATCTAATAAAATACATGTTATCGATCAATCTCAATATGCCCCAAATGTTAAAGTTACAGTCTACTTGATTTTGGTTATTGTTTAAAAATATAGATAATGCTTTTACTACCCATTACCCAGCTTTGCATAACCAACATTGTTATATTAATATACTTATAACCTCAAAGATTGCCTGTTTCTAAGCCCCTACAGGCCGACTCTTATCTCCGTACTTTTCACATCCAGACATTTCTAGTTCATGTGTGCCATATTGATAGCATTGCGCTCACTCCCGTGGAGAATAATAATGGTTATGCAGGAACCAGCACTAATTGGCTAAAATGCAAGTTTGCAAAAAGCACTGAGATAAGGGGCAGTCTGCAGAGGCTTAGATAAAGGTAATAACAGAGTTAAAAAGTGTATTAATATAACAGTGTTGGTTATGCAAACTGGGGAATGGGTAATAAAGGGATTATATATCTTTTTAAACAATAACAATTTTTAAGTAGACTGTCCCTTTAAGTGTATGGCATTTAAGTACCCATTGCTATGTTAAACATGAATTGCTTTTAGGGTGAAATAAAATCCTAAACCATGAAATATTGTCTGCAATAAATGTTCTGACAGATGACGGTAATACTGACGTAGATGTTAAAACAGAAGATCTGAGTGTAATGTGTCAGCTGGGAGCTCCAATACAGGAAATGTGTGACAGTGACAATGAAGGTAAGTGCATGTGTGTCACGTGTCCTGTGTTTATCAAGTATTGCCTGGGTTTTATAGCTTATTGTCTGTAAGTGCTGTACATTATATCACCAGTCAGGGTGTCACCTCAATGACACACTGAGTGTCACAGTACAATATAGCCTGATACTTTCTGACTGTTGTCACATGTCTAGTATTTAGTTATATCAGTCCTGATCATATGACACCCAAGCAGGAAGACCTTATACAGCTGCTGTCATATCTGCCAGGAAATAATCATTGTGATCTGATCAGCTGCAGATACACCAGTAGCACTTTGTAGGGGCATAACAGAAATCTCATAGCGCTATGTTATCTTTAAAGTCACTTATCTGTATGTTCTATCTGTATATAGTGAGTTAAAGGGACATTGTATTTAAACCTTCTATCATACATGTATAAGACCAGCAGAGAAGCGTGTTCGTATCTTTATGTGAATTTTTTTTTAAAAAAAAACGTATTCTGCCAGCAAGCTACAGCATTAAAGGGACAGTATACTATAATTTTGTTTTCCTTTTATTTTACCAGCTGCAGTGTATAAAATGTATGAGATTTGCTTTTTTTAAGGCTTATTTGTCTACTAGTGGGAAAACCTGCCCAGAGGGCAGTCTATTGTGGTGTCGGAACCACCGAACCACCCTGCCATTCTCGGAAGGGCAGTCTATTGTGGTTACGGAACAACCCTGCCATTTTTGGAATCCACCTGGATGCAGCTTACGCTGCTCCAGGTGGATTCTTTCACCACCCTGCCATCCAGGTGAATTCCGAAAATGGCAAGGTGGTGAAAGAATCCACCTAGATGCGGCTTACGCTGCATCCAGGTGGATTCCGAAAAAGGGCAGGGTGGTGAAAGAATCCATCCCGGTGGATTCTTTCACCACCACTTTTGTTCTCTCTCCCCCTCTCCTTTGCTTTCTCTCTCCCCCTCTCTTCCCTTCTCTCTCACCCTCTGCTTCATGTAAATTATACACACACACACACCACAGGTAATCACAGAGTTAAAAAGTGTATTAATATAACAGTGTTGGTTATGCAAAACTGGGGAATTTGTAATAAAGGGATTATATATCATTTTAAACAATAACAATTTTTAAGTAGACTGTCCCTTTAAGTGTATGGCATTTAAGTACCCATTGCTATGTTAAACATGAATTGCTTTTAGGGTGAAATAAAATCCTAAACCATGAAATATTGTCTGCAATAAATGTTCTGACAGATGACGGTAATACTGACGTAGATGTTAAAACAGAAGATCTGAGTGTAACGTGTCAGCTGGAAGCTCCAATACAGGAAATGTGTGACAGTGACAATGAAGGTAAGTGCACGTGTGTCATGTGTCCTGTGTTTATAAGGTATTGCCTGGGTTTTATAGCTTATTGTCTGTAAGTGCTGTACATTATATCACCAGTCATACATGTATAAGACCAGCAGAGAAGCATATCTTTATGTGAATTTAAAAAAAAAAAAAAACGTATTCTGCCAGCAAGCTACAGCATTAAAGGGACAGTATACTATAATTTTGTTTTCCTTTTTTTTACCAGCTGCAGTGTATAAAATGTATGAGATTTGCTTTTTTTAAGGCTTATTTGTCTACTAGTGGGAAAACCTGCCCAGAGGGCAGTCTATTGTGGTGTCGGAACCACCGAACCACCCTGCCATTCTCGGAAGGGCAGTCTATTGTGTTTACGGAACAACCCTGCCATTTTTGTAATCCACCTGGATGCAGCTTACGCTGCTCCAGGTGGATTCTTTCACCACCCTGCCATCCAGGTGAATTCCGAAAATGGCAAGTTGGTGAAAGAATCCACCTAGATGCAGCTTACGTTGAATCCAGGTGGATTCTTTCACCACCCTGCCATTTTTGGAATCCACCTGGATGCAGCTTACGCTGCATCCAGGTGAATTCTTTCACCACCCTGCCATTTTTAGAATCCACCTGGATGCAGCTTACACTGCATCCAGGTGGATTCTGAAAAGGGCAGGGTTGTGAAAGAATCCATCCAGGTGGATTCTTTCACCACCACTTTTGCTCTCTCTCCCCCTCTCTTCCCTTCTCTCTCACCCTCTGCTTCATGTAAATGATACACATACCCTCTCTTCCCTTCTCTCTCAAACTCTGCTTCATGTTAATGATACACAAACACACACCCTCTCTTCCTTTCTCTCTCACACTCGGCTTCATGTAAATGATACACACACATGCCCTCTCTTTCCTTCTCTCTCACCCTCTGCTTCATATAAATGATACACACACATACACCCTCTCTTCCCTTCTCTCTCACCCTCTGCTTCATGTAAATGATACACACACATGCCCTCTCTTTCCTTCTCTCTCACCCTCTGCTTCATATAAATGATACACATGACCTCTCTTCCCTCCCTTCTCTCTCAACCTCTGCTTCATGTAAATGATACACACACACACACCCTCTCTTCCTTCTCTCTCACCCTCTGCTTCATGTAAATGATACACACACATGCCCCCTCTTCCCTTATCTCTCACCCTCTGCTTCATGTAAATGATACACACACATGCCCTCTCTTCCCTTCTCTCTCACCCTCTTCTTCATGTAAATGGTACACACACATGCCCTCTCTTCCTTCTCTCTCGCCCTCTGCTTCATGTAAATGATACACACACATGCCCTCTCTTCCCTTCTCTCTTAACCACTGCTTCATGTAAATGGTACACACACATGCCCTCTCTTCCCTTCTCTCTAACCCTCTGCTTCATGTAAATGATACACACACACATACCCTCTCTTCCCTTCTCTCTCACCCTCTGCTTCATGTAAATGATACACACACACACGGCCTCTCTTCCCTTCTCTCTCACCCTCTGCTTCATGTAAATAATACACACATGCCCTCTCTTCCCTTCTCTCTCACCCTCTGCTTCATGTAAATGATACACGCACACACACCCTCTCTTCCTTCTCTCTCACCCTCTGCTTCATGTAAATGATACACACACACACATGCCCTCTCTTCCCTTCTCTCTCACCCTCTGCTTCATGTAAATGATACACACACACGTCCTCTCTCTTCCCTTCTCTCTCACCCTCTGCTTCATGTAAATGATACACACACACATGCCCTCTCTTCCCTTCTCTCTCACCCTCTGCTTCATGTAAATGATACACACACACACACATGCCCTCTCTTCCCTTCTCTCTCACCCTCTGCTTCATGTAAATAATACACACATGCCCTCTCTTCCCTTCTCTCTCACCCTCTGCTTCATGTAAATGATACACACACATGCCCTCTCTTCCCTTCTCTCTCACCCTCTGCTTCATGTAAATTATACACACACACACATGCCCTCTCTTACCTTCTCTCTCACCCTCTGCTTCATGTAAATGATACACACACACATGCCCTCTCTTCCCTTCTCTCTCAACCTCTGCTTCATGTAAATGATACACACACACACACCCTCTCTTCCTTCTCTCTCACCCTCTGCTTCATGTAAATGATACACACACACACCCTCTCTTCCCTTCTCTCTCACCCTCTGCTTCATGTAAATTATAGACACACACACACCCTTTCTTCCCTTCTCTCTAACCCTCTGCTTCATGTAAATGGTACACACACATGCCCTCTCTTTCCTTTAATCTCACCCTCTGCTTCATGTGAATGGTACATACACACACACCCTCTCTTCACTTCTCTCTCAACCTCTGCTTCATGTAAATGATACACACACATGCCCTCTCTTTCCTTTAATCTCACCCTCTGCTTCATGTAAATGATACACACACACATGCCCTCTCTTTCCTTTAATCTCACCCTCTGCTTCATGTAAATGATACACACATGTGCCCTCTCTATTTCTTCTCCTCACCGTCTAGTTCATCAAATTGTATTCTGAAAACTGTTGTTATTTTGAATTCAGTCATTTTGTCCATTACGAAATATGTAATTGCAATATAATTATTCTTTTGAATCAATTACTTTAGTGTAATATTATGTAATCTACAGATTATTATATGTACATTTAAGTTCTGAAATATTGAACGGAAGATCTGAATTTAAAATCTAATAAAATACATGTTATCGATCAATCTCAATATGCCCCAAATGTTAAAGTTACAGTCTACTTGATTTTGGTTATTGTTTAAAAATATAGATAATGCTTTTACTACCCATTACCCAGCTTTGCATAACCAACATTGTTATATTAATATACTTATAACCTCAAAGATTGCCTGTTTCTAAGCCCCTACAGGCCGCCTCTTATCTCCGTGCTTTTCACATTCAGACAGTTCTAGTTCATGTGTGCCATATTGATAGCATTGCGCTCACTCCCGTGGAGAATAATAATGGTTATGCAGGAACCAGCACTAATTGGCTAAAATGCAAGTTTGCAATAAGCAGTGAGATAAGGGGCAGTCTGCAGAGGCTTAGATAAAGGTAATCACAGAGTTAAAAAGTGTATTAATATAACAGTGTTGGTTATGCAAAACTGGGGAATGGGTAATAAAGGGATTATATATCTTTTTAAACAATAACAATTTTTAAGTAGACTGTCCCTTTAAGTGTATGGCATTTAAGTACCCATTGCTATTTTAAACGTGAATTGCTTTTAGGGTGAAATAAAATCCTAAACCATGAAATATTGTCTGCAATAAATGTTCTGCAGATGACGGTAATACTGACGTAGATGTTAAAACAGAAGATCTGAGTGTAACGTGTCAGCTGGAAGCTCTAATACAGGAAATGTGTGACAGTGACAATGAAGGTAAGTGCACGTGTGTCACGTGTCCTGTGTTTATAAGGTATTGCCTGGGTTTTATAGCTTATTGTCTGTAAGTTCTGTACATTATATCACCAGTCAGGGTGTCATCTCAATCACACACTGAGTGTCACAGTACAATATAGCCTGATACTTTCTTTATCTTTAAAGCCGCTTATCTGTATGTTCTATCTGTATATAGTGAGTTAAAGGGACATTGTATTTAAACTTTCTATCATACATGTATAAGACCAGCAGAGAAGCATGTTCGTATTTTTATGTGAATTTTTAAAAAAAAAAAAACGTATTCTGCCAGCAAGCTACAGCATTCAAGGGACAGTATACTATAAAATTGTTTTCCTTTTTTTACCAGCTGCAGTGTATAAAATTATTATTATTATATTATTAGTATACTGTCCCTTGAATGCTGTAGCTTGCTGGCAGAATACGTTTTTAAAGGCTTATTTGTCTACTAGTGGGAAAACCTGCCCAGAGGCACCCTGCCATTCTCGGAAGGGCAGTCTATTGTGGTTACGGAACAACCCTGCCATTTTTGGAATCCACCTGGATGCAGCTTACGCTGCAACCAGGTGGATTCTTTCACCACCCTGCCATCCAGGTGAATTCCGAAAATGGCAAGGTGGTGAAAGAATCCACCTAGATGCAGCTTACGCTGCATCCAGGTGGATTCTTTCACCACCCTGCCATTTTTGGAATCCACCTGGATGCAGCTTACCCTGCATCCAGGTGGATTCTTTCACCACCCTGCCATTTTTGGAATCCACCTGGATGCAGCTTACTCTGCATCCAGGTGGATTCCAAAAAGGACAGGGTGGTGAAAGAATCCATTCAGGTGGATTCTTTCACCACCACTTTTGCTCTCTCTCCCCCTCTCCTTTGCTCTCTCTCTCCCCCTCTCTTTTGCTCTCTCTGCCTCCTCTTTTGCTCTCTCTCCCCCTCTCTTTTGCTCTCTCTCCCCCCTCTCTTTTGCTCTCTCTCCCCCCTCTCTTTTGCTCTCTCACCCCCCTCTCATTTGGTCACCCTCTCCCCACTCTTTTGCTCTCTCTTGGTCTTCTTCCAATGTCTCTGGGTGGTTTAGTTCCTTTTTTGTGGAACCGCGTTCCGGATGATGGTTGATCCCTGTTGGACCTATTTAGCTTGGGGTTCTCCGGAGCTGGGAAGGCTAGCGCCTTCTCTTCCCTTTGTCCTCTGCATGTGTGAAGGTGATAGGGAGACTAGCCCTGCTAGTATTGTTTTATGGATGTGGAGGTATCCCTTATGCTGTCTTAAGGCTTTAGAGGTCTCTTCATTCGCCTTGCTCCTTGTAGCATTGGACTTGTGTAGGGGTAGTTCCTTCCTTTTTTGGGGCATTTGAGTTATCCTCGCTATCTGGATTCTCTGGATATGCATCCTTTCCCGTTGTCTGGCCTTTGGTCAGTTGGGGTGTTTTGTTCCAGGGTATGGTTTCCTGGACTATTAGGTGCCCGGACCTGTTTTTCTTCCTGAGACTTCCGCTTCTAGGGCTTCGCTCCTTTTTACTGGCCCAGTTTTAGGTTGTTTTGGATCTCAGAGTTGGTGTGTTACAAGGTAGTAGGAACTTGGACTATGTCCTTGCCCCATCTACCAGACCGGGTCAGGATTGGCCTGGTCTTCACAGTTTTTATTACTCTTTACAGCGAAATAACCCATGTCATCTAGGGGTTAGCTGTGTGTCTTACGCCTCAAGGGTTGCAGATTATCCCAACTTCTGGTGTTGAATTTCTGGTGCGCCTTAGGGTTGCATTCCCCTGGTCAGTTTGCCAGTATACTCGTGGTTTCTCTGCTCCACAGGAGAATGGGCTGGCTGTACCTCTGTTTGCAGATTTATGTAGGGGGGTCCTTCCGGAATATTTGAGTTGGGGAATTTCTTCCCACTTAGCCAGTGGCTTCGGGCCTTGAGAACAGATGTTGTCTTCCGGCCTCTCCCCTTTTCTTTAGGGGATATTCTCCTTTCTATGGAGATGAAGTCCTTTCTTGGGGCTTCTGGTAGGGAAGTGGAGAGTGGAATTGATTTCACCTGGGGATGGCTGTGCCATCTTTATGCTCATTTCTGTACCTTTTTAGAGATCATTGTTCCCCTAAATTGGATCCCTGTAGCTGGGTTGGTCCAGCTCGGTGGGTTCTGTAGGTCAAGACGTACGAGTGGTCTAGGGGTCGCAGTTCTTCTGGATTTGTGAGCTTGTCTAGTCTATCCTCATAGCTCAGTTTGCTAGGAGATGTTTTTTTCCTTCTCCTTGCTCCTTGTCAGGATAAGGTTTACTCTTCCTTTGGGTTCTACAGGTACTCTCTCCTTCTTGGGGAGCCTCAATGGAGGTTTGTGTTCCCCTTTTTTAGGGACCTGTGAGTAGGTCCGGCGGCTTAGGTTGCCTGGAGCATGCCTTCTGTTGAGGGGCTGTTTTATGTGGTCTATGTGTTGACTGCTTTTTCTTCCTTACAAGTTCCTTCTGTTCTCAAAACTTGGGGTTTCGCCTGGGTTTATTACACTTTTTTCACGGTCAAATACTCTGGTATTCTTTGGGTAGGCGCTGAGAGACCTTTCCTTCTTTTATTTGCCCTCCGTGCTTGCAGGTTCTTGGGGAGACGTCTTTTCTGTCTCTGTGTTTTATTCCAGGTTTCGTTTGATATAGGCGTGGCTTCCTTCCGGTTTGGGTTCCTTTGGGTCTCTGTGATCTGGACTCACTCATGGGGGTGTGCTTTTTTTTTGTAGTAAAGAACCTTTTAGTTTACTCGGTTCTCCATCTGCCTTGTTCCCTTGGGGATTTAGGCTGGTTTCCCTTTCATTTGTAGGGGAGAACGGTGGGGGACCGTGTGTTGGGCGAAGGTGTCTCTCAGTGGACTGTTGGCTTAGTCGAGTCCTTTTTGCGGTCTCTAGTTTGGCTCTGGACTTGCTGCGAGTCAGTGTTACTGGGGCTTTTCCGTTTAAAATTTTCTCGGCTTCGGACGTAGCGGGTTTTTTATAGGGTAGTGGTTCAGGCCTGGTACCCTCAGTATGGGCCGCCTATTGTACCCTCTTGGCATTCAGTGTCCTCTATAGCTTGGGTATTGTTTTCCCAAAAGTATTGAATGCAGCAGTGGACTCTTTCGATTTAAGAAGAAAAACATAAATTATGCTTACCTGATAATTTCCTTTTCTTCTGATGGAAAGAAAACACAGCTTATATTTTTCTGGCACCTTTTCACCCTGTTATTTCTTCTACTGTTCCTTGTTCCTTGGCAGAATGACTGGGGGATGAGGGGAGTGGGAGAGCATTTTAGCCTTTGGCTGGGGTGTCTGCCTCCTCCTAGAGGGCAGGTTCTTATTTCCCAAAAGTAATGAATGCAGCTGTGGACTCTCTCCATCAGAAGAAAAGGAAATTATCAGGTAAGCATAATTATGTTTTTGCTCTCTCTCTCCCCCTCTCTTTTGCTCTCTTTTGCTCTCTCTCCCCTCTCCTTTGCTCTCTCTCCCCCCTCTATTTTGCTCTCTCTCTCCCCCCCCTCTCTTTTGCTCTCTCTCTCCCCCCTCTCTTTTGCTCTCTCCCCCCTCTTTTGCTCTCTTTCCCCCCTCTCTTTTGCTCTCCCCCCCCTCTTTTGCTCTTTCTCCCCTCTCTTTTGCTCTCTCTCTCCCCTCTCTTTTGCTCTCTCTCCCCTCTTTTGCTCTCTCTCTCTCTCCCCTCTCTTTTGCTCTCTTGTTCCCCTCTTTTGCTCTCTCTCTCCCCTCTCTTTTGCTCTCTCTCTCCCCTCTCTTTTGCACTCTCTCTCTCTCCCCTCTCTTTCTCCCTCTCTCCCCTCTTTTTTGCTCTCTCTCTCCCCCCTCTTTTGCTCTTTCTCTCCCCCCTCTTTTGCTCTCTCTCCCCCTCTTTTGCTCTCTCTCTCCTCCCCTCTTTTGCTCTCTCTCTCCCCTCTCTTTTGCTCTCTCGCTCCCCTCTCTTTTGCTCTTGCTCCCCTCTCTTTTGCTCTCTCCCCCCTTCTTTTTCTCTCTGCCCCCTCTCTTTTGCTCTCCCTCTCCCCCCCTCTCTTTAGCTCTCCCCCTCTCTTTTGCTCTCTCTCTCCTGTCTATTTTGCTCTCTCTCTCCCCCTGTCCTTTTTTTTTTTTTTAATTAGGGCACTTCCACTGCCTTCCCTGCTGAGCCGCCCACCTGCCCACACCTTCCGCCGGCAGCAGCAGGCATCTGGCCTCATATGGAGGCGGAGCACCGATCGCGCTCCGGCTCCATATGTGGCAGATGCTTGAAGCTTCAGCTGTCTCGTCGCCGCGAGGTGGCTGCGGGGGCATCCAACATTCCATTAAGAATGCGTGCGCAACTGCCGACGGCGACGGAGGCTTACAAACTCAATTATTATATAGATATGAATTAGCTGATTTTGTGTTTTGAAGCCACAACCTAATAAAATGGGTTGAGCTTGTAGGTTTAATCAGATCTCATTACTTTATCACATTGTGTACATATACATGCTTCTTTATCTTATATCTGTCCGTGAACCAATCACCAATACTTGGAGAGAACAATGGAAAATTAACATTTTATTACCTTTATCTCTTCTATAACCCACTGGGGGTGTAATTTCTTCTACTAGCTGTGTTAACACAGCTTGTCCTTGAGGCCAAAAACTTTCAGGATGGGTGGGGATACCACAGGCTAAATAAAGTATTTCAAATGCCAATATAAGGGTAATAGAAATACTTGTAAACAATTTAATACACTCCAGCAGGTAAAGTGGATCATTGGGAACAAATTAAAGGGGAGAACATTTTTGAGTAAACTGTCCCTTTAAATATAGAAATAACCAAACAGATGCAGAGAGCACAATACAATATGCAGAAAGGCAATATTAGTAATAATTACCATAGTGAGAAGTGGTAGCAGCAGTGACCATGGACATTGTTAAAGCGTGCAATAGTGTACCCAGTTGAATTGTGTATGCTAATGAGCTGTACACGTGGACACACATGAAGATGCAGAGATGTGGCCTGTGGGTGAACATTTATTTTTAGATACATTTATTAAGAAAGACCAGGAACCTCTGTGTAATATCGTATATGTTTCTAAAAAGTAATTAGGTTTTGTCTGTGTTTACTTGTGTAGAATGTCTGTGCATGTTTTCCACATGCATATCTATATATTTGTTTGTGTATGTAGACCTGTAGAATCTTACAAAGATGTATAATAATAATGCTTTATTGTTGCCATGTCAAGTATTGGGGCTGTTTGGATACTAGTGCTGTATTGTCACCATGTCTGGTATAGGAGCTTTTGCAATACTAGTGCTGTGTTTTCCCCATGTCAGGTATAGGGGCTGTTAAAATACCAGTGCTGTATTGTCCCCATGTCAGGTATATTGGTTGTTCGAATACTAGTGCTTTATTGTCCCTATGCCAGGTGTAGTGGCTATTGGAATACTAGTGCTGTATTGTCACCTTGTCAGGTATAGGGGTTGTTTGAATACTAGTGCTGTATGGTCCATGTCAGGTCTAGGGGCTGTTGAAATGCAAATGCTGTATTGTCCCCATGTCAGGTATAAGGGCTGTTGAAATACTAGTACTGTTTTGTCCCCATGTCAGATATTGGGACTATATAACAAAGAAACCCCCGGATGAATCCAGGGAGAGTGGTTTTCAGCAAACACCTTCAAGAAAAATCCCCCCTTAGGTAAGCCTATGTATCCCAAGTGGGGCAGTGGCTAATGCGGTGACGATTACATATATTGAGATAGAGAGGAAAGAAGCTTTATGTGGCACACTTTATAGAAATTGGTTGCAAACAATCATAAGATTGGATAAAGGGTGCAAACAATAAAACTTAACATTTAATAAAGTATATTGCCATCAAATTTAAAAAAGTGTATTAAAACCATACAAAACTGCCCCCCAATATAATTCACTCATAAACAATATCAAGGGAAAGATAAACACTATTATAATAAGATAAGCAACAGGATCAGAATGAGTAGTTAAACCCCAAAATTAAATGCCCTGCGGGTACACGCGTTTTATTTTCCGCTAGAATAGCCATCTGGCTTTAACTAGACTCAAACAGTACCCCTTTGACGATCCCATGTGGTAGCTATCTACAAGTAATCTAGTGTATCTTTATGCCAATAAAGGGCAACAATTAAATAGAGTGGTTTTAAACATGAGGAGGCAGTGCAATTTGTTTTTTCTTATGGTAAAAGTTATATGAATCAAGTATTTAATTGCAGAAACAAGAATATCATATACTGTTCGGAATATTCCTGTAACAAAAAGTATATAAGTATGTCCTCAAGAGAGTTCAGAACTAGACTTGGAGAACACCTGGGTAATATTCGAAATGTGATAAAAGATTTAGAGAGAGATTAAAAAAAAAAGTAATCACAGTTGTAAGACATTTTCTTGATAAGCATGGTCGAAAACCAGATTTGAAATGCTGGATCTTACAAAGGATAACATTGGGCATTAGAGGTGGGAACATTGAAATGGAACTCCTTAGGGCAGAAACGAGATGGATATTTTGGCTTCAAAGTATGCCACCCCTTAGGGATGAATGAACAAATTTCATATAGTACATATTTATAATATTTGTAAATAGAAGTAAAGCATGAAGCTATGTTAGCACTTCCCTTCAAATGCTCACTGCAAGCCCCGGTTCTCCCATACCGTATCCAGAAACAAGAAATATTGAATGTGGCGGCACTGTGTCACCTCAGGGGATGCAAGCTGCTCTTTTCCTCTGTGAAGCCTACCTTCTTTCACCTCCAATATAAAAAGCATGTTTTGCCGAAACGCGTTGAACTATATTTTAATAAAATCTGAAGCTGCATCTAAAGATACCCTTGTGAGTGTTTTAATTAAAGGCTGATTTAAAACTGAAATCCTGTGAGTATGACCTGTTTGTGTGCCTACCATTTTATTTAAAACGTGCTACACCACTGTGAGCTTTTTATTTTGGAGGTGAAAGAAGGCAGGCTTCACAGAGGAAAAGAGCAGCTTGCATCCCTTGAGGTGACACAGCGCCGCCACATTTGATATTTCATATTTATATTTTGTGCATTAATCTCTCATGTGGCACTGTATCAAACGCCTTTGCAAAAACTAAGTATATCACATCAACTGATTCCCCTTTATCTATATTTTTACTTACTTCCTCATAGAATCTAATTAGATTAGTTTGACATGATCTATTTCTCCTAAAACCATGCTGATTAGAACTCATAATCTTGTTTACACGAATATGCTCCTCAATATAATTCTTTATAATCCCTTCAAATATCTTCCCCACTATTGATGTCAGACTAACTGGTCTATAGCTTCCTGGATCATCCCTACTTCCCTTTTTGAAGAGTGGCACCACATCAGCTTTACGCCAATCCTTGGGTACCATGCCTGAGGATAATGAGTCTTAAAAAATTAAGAGTAGAGGTTTGTCTATAACAGTGCTAAGCTCCCTCAACACCCTTGGGTGTATTCCATCTTGGCCTGGAGTTTTATTTACCTTAATATTATCCAATTTGTTCCTGATATCCTCTATACATAACCCAATTAATGGTATGGGCTGGCATGTTCTATTTTGTTCCAAAGTATTATCCAATGGTTCCTCTCTTGTGTATACTGAAGAAAAAAATTGGTTTAGTATCTCAGCCTTCTCCCTGTCACTGTTAATCATGCTACCCTCCCCGCATTTTAATGTACCTATATTGCTTTCTTAGATTTTTTGCTATTTATGTACTTGAAAAATTAATTGCAAAGGATTCTAAATCTAACCCTAAAAGATTCTTTATTTTCAATTTTGGCTAATTTGATAGCTTTTTTGCATGCTTTGTTACATTCCTTATAAATATGGAATTTTGAGTCTGTACTATTTTCTTTGAATAATTTAAATGCCCTACGTTTTTTCCTAATTTCTCTTAACACATTTATATTCAGCCACATTGGCTTGGATTTTTAATTTTTATAACCATATGGTATTTGTTGATATGTATAAGTATTTAACAAAGTTTTAAATGTTATCAATTTATCCTCCCAGAAGCAGAACTTTTTTTCACTTTCTGCGATGAGATTTTTTGTAGTGAAAAATTTTCTGCAGGTCATTTTGAAATTAAATTCAGTTTTAAATCGTTCATAATAAACAAACATTTATTTAAAACATGGTAAACTTTCACATGTATTGTGTGTGTATGTATGTATGTATATGTCTGTGTGTATATGTGTATGTGTATATATATATATCTACATCTATACTGAGTACCTCTCTTGTATTATACAAGCTTTGTAAGGGTTGTTGTTCATTTAATCTCTAGAGATAGATAGATAGATAGATAGATAGATAGATAGATAGATAGATAGACACTGGGTCAAACACATGAGGTTTCAGTTTGAATTTTAGAGCCAGATAAAATGCATAGGAACAAGAATTTTGTACATGAAAGATTTTAGCTCTGAATACAGAAACACATACGTTCTGTTAACTAAGGGCATGGTATTAGCCCTTTGTTTAGTCATAAGTAAATTATGTATATACTCACTTGGCCCTAAGATATCTATGAAAGTACATAATACTAGTTCTGTATACAATCACTAAACTCAATATGTAAGTCCAAGACTACACAGGAACACTGGTTCTACACATAGATCACATTCCTTTAGAAAAACATATGTAATAATTTTTCAACACGATTTACTATAAAACCTGCTATGCTTTTTGTAGATGAATCACTTTATACTCTTTTCTAGAGGATTGTGATCTATCCTATAGTAAGTAATATGCTCTCAATAAAACCCCAGGACAGAATGCTGACTGCACATACCATAATCAGCATGTTCTCTCAATATAACTCCAGTCCATAAGGTTATGTGCTTTAAACAAAACACCCTGTATATACTTGAATTAGTATGTAATTCCTCTATATGCAAGGAGCAGGACACCCTGTGTATATGAAGTAGCATGTTATCTCCATATAACAGGGTAGGGTGCTCTGTGTACCCACAAATACATTCTCTTTGTATAAGCAAAGGACAATGTGCTCAGCTTGTATAATATAATATATACAAGACACCTTATATGTAGCCCTTCATGTTTAACACAGTTGCTAGGCTGCTTAGACCAAGTGGACACTGCGGTTTGGCCCATGTTATCACCTCTAGGTGGGGCCCGTGCCAGGCTCTCAAGCAGCTCTCGTACAGCAGTAAAAATCATTCAGGCTTCATTTCCTGTGTTAAGTCCCCTGGGAACCCCAACCATGCACCGTGCTCTCAGCCTGCTGAAGCCCGACTGCTCCTGCTCAGCTGAATACCTGTCATTCCTGTGGCAGATTAGTGCGGGTCACAGATCACATCCACCCCTCCCTGCCTGCACTTACTAGCAGAGCACATCTCTATGTATCTCTTCCTCGCCCTCTGTTTATTTACTTTAGGTTTCCCCTCCCCTCTCTATTACTGCTGTCCTCTCACTAAGCAGAAAGTTGCCGTTCTTTCTAAACACGCACACACAAATACTGTTGTTTTTTTTTTTTTTCTCACTTCAGCTCCCTCAGCTGCTTGCATTACTTTGTAGTTCCTTGATATTCAGACAGGCATTTCCTGTTACGGAAAAAGCTAAAATAAATGATCAATCAAAGCAGGGTTGATGGGGATGTGAACCGTTCTCTCTAAATGCGCACACACAAATACACTCTTGAAAGTAATGCAATATATATATATTCATTCCAGTGATCTTCTACAGCTGTCTAGTGATTTCAACGATTAAACTAATGAAACGTGTTTAGAAAGACCAGAAGTGAATACCTTTTAACAAATAACTATACCATACTGTATACATAACGTGACAGCTGCCCATTTATTTATACCGAACTGGGCACATTGTTAACATCCTAATTATGAAGCTGGGGATGAAAGAGGCACTTGTCACATATACTTCTTAGGAAGCCTAAGAAGCTTCAGCACAGCAGCGTCAATAAAATACTATTTAGTGCTCACCAGCTCCTCCTGCACGATAATCGGCAAGGCAGGGACCCAGGAAAGGGACTCAATGAATGCGTTTCAAACATAATAAGCTTGCAACACAGTGTGATGTCAAAAGCCCCAACACTTACTTCGGATCCAAGAGCTGTGAAAGCAAAGTAGCAACACCTCTTGTTCTGGCGGGTCAAATTAATTTCATACAAATAGCGCGTTAATCATTCAAAGCACCAGCCAATGATTGCAATGCACCAAACGGACTGTTTGTTGCCGCTAAGGATTTTAAATGACTGATTACAGTTTAAATTATGGCCAATCAGAAAAGAAAAGGCAGAATAAACTTTTACTTTAGGAAAATTCTCTGCGCAAAGGATCTGGCAAGGCAATTCTTTCTGCAGACATGCTGCAGTTTCTGCGATGACATCGCAGATCGCACTATGTTCTGCCTTGGGGTTTATCCTCTGTATTTTTATTAGAGAATACTTTGTCCCAATTTATGTTATTTAATGATTTCCTTAAATCGTTGAATTTTGCTTTCTTAAAATTAAAAGTCTTGGTTAAACCTTTAAGACACTGCTTATGAAAAGAAATTTCAAATGTGACCATGTTATGATCACTGTTACCCAAATGTTCTTTGACTTCTATGTTTGAAATTATATCTGTATTATTTGATAGCACTAAATCCAATATAGCGTTACTCCTAGTTGGCTCCTCTATTAATTGTGACAAGAAGTTATCCCTGAGAACATTTATAAATCTATCCCCCTTAGCTGAATTACTAGTTTCATTGGCCCAGTTTATATCAGGGTAGTTAAAATTTACAGCACTGTTATTAGCAGCCTTACCTATTTGTATTAGTAGTTGAGTTTCATCCAGGTCACTAATGTTGGGGGGCTTGTAGCATGTTCCTAGTAATATTTTTTTAGGATTCCGCCCCCCCACTCTTTATTTCCACCCACAGGATCTCTACATTGTCGCCTGTATCAGAAATATCTTCCCTTATTGTAGGTTTAAGGTTAGGTTTAATATACATGCAGATTCCTCCACCCTTTTATTATTTCTGTCCCTTCTAAATAAAGTATACCCCTCTAAGTTAACTGCCCAGTTATGTGAATCATCCCACCAAGTTTCAGTCATACTGATAACATCATAGTCCTCTTCTGCAATTAAGAGCGTCAGCTCCCCCATTTTACCTGTCATGCTTCTTGCATTTGTTGCCATACATTTAATTTTCATGTGCTTTCTGCTGATACTTGGTGTGCTTTCCTCCATACTTTCTAATGTGACATTTCTTAAGTCATCTCTTCCTTGAGATATCAAAGGACTGACAGATTCACAGACTGATCTCTCTATTCTATTGTGTTCTAACTGACCCTCCCCCCTTTGCCTAGTTTAAAAGATTCTCTAAACTTGCTACCATCCTTTCCCCCAACACACCTGCACCCATGTCATTTAGATGCAATCCATCCTTACTGTACAAATTATACCCAAGTGAAAAGTCAGCCCAGTGCTCTAAAAAGTCAAACCCCTCATTTTTACACCATGTTTTTAACAATGAATTAACAGACCTTAGCTCCTTCTGCCTTACTGAATTAGCACTCTGCACTGGTAATATCTCAGAAAATATTACTTTGGAGGTCCTTGTTTTAAGCTTGCTACCTAACTCCCTGAAGTCATTTTTTAGGACTCTCCATCTCCCGCTGATTCCTTCATTAGTACCAATATGTACCATGAGTGCAGGATCAGACCCACATCCCTCTAACAATCTATCAATACGCTCCACAATATGCTTATATGTTTATATAACATATATTTGTATTATAACATAGCAAATTTATACCATTTAATTTAACTATAAATACCGTCAAACTATATATTTAATAACTTATGTGTTTAAATCACATATTTAATGTTATCCATAAATATAAACTGAAACCATATCTTTTTAGTTTATGTGATTGTCAAAGGTGATATATCCTGCAGTTTTCTGGTCCTGTAAACTGCTATAAATAAGCACAATACAACTAATAGATAGAAGATTAGATACCTACATTTAGATACCTACATTTTTAAGATCCGGTTTCCAAGAAAAATGTTCACATATGATCACGGACACGCTTTTTATGCAGCGCAAGCCAGTGTTCACACTTGCGGTGACGTCACCACCATGTGTGGCGCATGCGCGCTTGTAGGAAGCAATGGTGATGGTCTGGCCACGCGGCCAAAAATATTCTGTTGGGCTTTGCTTATAGGTTAAAAAAACTGACATTTTAAAAAATAATGTAGTTCCTTAGAAAACTATTTATTAAAAAAATAAAAAGGAATACCATGGTTACAATTTCAAGAACGTGTGTTTAAAATTAGATTAGTTTTTGAGTAAACTGTCCCTTTAAGATTGGCTAAAATTTTAGCCAGGTAGTCAGTACAATCAGCCGGGTGGTGCACCCACTAAAAAAGTCCTGGGAAGAACATTGGGTGCTGTTGGAATGCTATTACTGTATTGTCCCCATGTTAGGTCAAGGGACTGTTAGACTACCAGTGCTAGATTGTCTCCATGTCAGGTATAGGAGCTGTTGGAATACTAGTGCTGTATTGTCACTATGTCCAGTATAGGGGCTGTTGGAATACTAGTGCTGTATTGCCCCATGTCAGGTATAGGGACTGTTGGAATACTAGTGCTGTATTGTCACTATGTCAGGTATTGGGGGTTTAGGAATACTAGTGCTGTATTGTCCCAATGTCTTGTGTAAGGGGTGTTACTGTAATGTGAGTGCATTCACAATGCACATGTAATGTTTTTGATTATATTAAAAAAAAAAACTTGTGTAATACACAAGGGAATTCTGGTTGGCTAGAATGAGGGTGTATTTGCAGCTAGTAAAGTCACTAAATCCCAGATAACTTGCTTTACTAAATGACACATGCTGTGCTTGCTGATATGCTGTCACTACATGGAATTTCTTCCAGAATGTGACTAATAGTAATCTAGACTCAGGTTTAGTTAAATTAAATTACACATTTTTTTTACATTTTATTTTAATCTTAAGTTTTTAAAAGAGACCATTGACACTTTAAATAGTGATTCTTTTGTTTTTTATTTCAGGTGAAAATGATGCTAAGATTTCATGTAACATGGAACAAACAGAAGATCAGTGGCTACGAAATATGCCAGAAGCTGCAGAGCAGGAAATATGTGACAATATAGTCATAAGTACAGGTTAGTGTACATGTGTGTGACGTGTCTGAGGGACACAGAGTGCAGGTGAGTGTATGTGTGTATGTATCTATCTATCTAGTTAGCCAATCACAATAGACAAATGTGTGCAGACACCAATTAGCAGCAGCTCCCACTTGTGTATGCTATGTGCGTTTTATTTTTCAACAAGGGATACTAAGTGAACGAAGCACATTTGAAAATAGAAGTAAATTTAAAAGTGTCTTAAAATTATATGTTCTATCTGAATCATGCTAGTTTAATTTTGACTTTCCTATCCCTTTAAGATAATTTCCAGTGTACTTCTATGATCAAATTTTGTCTTTTTATATTCACACTTTCTGGGGAACAAGCTCTTACTGAGCATGTGCACAAGATCACAGGGTATACATAGGCTATTCTGTGACATGATAAACAGGGGGAGAAGGAGAGAAAAATAAATTTGACAGAAAAAACTCTACTGCTTATTTAAAATTCAGAGTAAGTGTTATTACCTTGTCTTGTTATTATGTATTTGTTAATTATGCAGTTGTAGTGTATTTAGTGTCTCTTTAAGTTGCATATTAACCCTCTTTCCTGTGATGTAAATGCTCTTAGCCTTTTTTAAGTAAACTCATTAACTGTGGTGGTTTGATGTTATTTTGGAGATTTGTCACAAGTTGATATCCTTTTGGTTTAGCTGTATTGGGGTCTTTAAGACTTTCAGCGAAATAATCCTCCTCATTTATATTGTATAACAGAATTGCCTGAGTAATGCAGTTGGCTTGGGAGCTGCTGCTTATCCCAGAAGGTGTAGTTGACACATGAGTGAGATTCTTCTAGCTGACGAATATTTTATATATTGCAAAGATATACTACACCACCTGGGGCCATTTTCTTTGTTTTTGTTTTTCTAGAGTCATCCTTCTTTTAATTACAAGAACACAAGTAGTAATTTAAAGATTAGTTTATGGGCTGAAATAATTGTATTACTAAAACATTCTGTGAACACAATTTTAAAAGGACTAGATACATTAGGTAGAAAAACAACATTCATTTCAATTTAGTTTGGTCTCTAACGAAGTGTGAATTCTTACAAATAGTCCCTAATTTCCAGTAAACTGCCCTTAAGCCTTAGCATGGAAACTGGGGAAGAGTCTAATTGTCACAGTGTCTACTATAGTGTAGGGGACTGACTAAATCAAAATAGTTTATATGATCTCATGATAAAATAATTATGTAATTAATAACATTACTCGCATTGTCTTTCTTATTGACAGGGGAATTCACAAACTGTAATTATCCTAGTCATGATCAGAGTGCAGATGCTTCTTTACATCTTCTTCAAAATCAAAGAAGCCATGTGGGAAATGTATGTTCTGAATGTGGGAAATGTTTTCTTAAGAAATCACATCTTCTTAAACATCTAAAAGTTCACACAGAAGAAAAGCCATTTTCCTGTTCTATATGTGGAAAATGTTATAACCGTAAAAAAAATCTTGTTGCTCATCAGAAAATTCATACAGGAGGAAAAGTTTTTTCATGTTCTGACTGTGGGAAATGTTTTACTCAGAAATCAACTCTTAATAACCATCAGAAAATTCATACAGGAGAGAAAGGATTTTCATGTTCTGACTGTGGAAAAAGTTTTACTCATAAAACAACTCTTATTAACCATCAGAAAATTCATACAGGGCTGAAAGCATTTTCATGTTCTGACTGTGGAAAATGTTTTACTCTGAAACCAACTCTTATTAGGCATCAGAAAATTCATACAGGAGAGAAAGCATTTTCATGTTCTAAATGTGGGAAATGTTTTACTCAGAAATCAACTCTTATTAGGCATCAGAATACTCATATCAAAAGAAATAGAGTTTAACCTCCTAAGTGCAGAGGGTAGCATGTAGTTATCACCCGCACAATACCAAGGGCTGATGATGACTGCATGTGACCCCCTGGGGTAAACTGTTTTGGAGCTTTTTGAAGCCCCTTCTGCACCTCAGCAAGACCGATTTAAATCATGGTTTTGATATTTTAGAATAATACGTTTTCAGATTATTTTTTCCTGCTATACCAGATCATTACTAAATTGGTCATATATCATTAGATATGCATAGATAAATCATTTAAATTAATTAAATTATTTGAAGGCGAACTATGTCAAGTTTAATTGGTTAATCTTCATATTTGGATCAACTTTTCACCTGTACTTTATTGGAAGGAGAAAAGTGATTACATTAATAATAACAATATAAATAGTTTTATTTAAGTAAAACAATAACATTATTTTTCATTTTTAATGCTTGTTCCTCCCTCCTCACACTTAGGTCCTTGTGCAGATCTATTCCACTCCAGACAATCTTCTATTTAGATTACTTAGTATGGGTTGATTCAGTGTACATAGATTTGCAGGGGAGCAATGGCATTCAAGGAAACTAAAGTCAAAATTAAACTTTCATGATTAAGAAAGAACATGCAATTTTTTGCAATTTTCCAATCAATTTCTCTTATCTAATTTGCTTTGCTCTCTTGGTATCCACTGTTGAACAGCCTGCATAGGTAGGCTCACTCATATTTAATGCACTACTGTGAGCTAGCTGCTTGTCACTGTCTCACCCATTGTATTCAGATAGGCCCCAGCAGATCATTGTTCTCCTTCAACAAAGGATTCCAAAAGAATGAAGCAAATCTGATAATAGAAGTGAATATGAAAATTGTATGCTCTCTCCAGGCCCGGACTGGCAAAGTCCCGGTGGGCCGTCAAGTTATCTGGGCCGATCAGGTTAGCTAAGCCCCTCCCACCAGTCAGTCAAAAGCATGGGGCCTGTCCTGATACTTAAAGTTGCTAAGTGGCCTTAGGGCACCCCAGCAGGAGGCGAGCAATTTAGAGCAGGGGGGCATGTTGCAGCAGCAGCAACATGATAATGTATTTATTTGTAGTGTACTTAATAATTGCACTGCCTCTGCAAAATGGGCTAATAGTGCGCACCGCATATGCCCTTCCCCCTCCATCCTGGCTCACCGTGACCGGACATGTAAATGTTTGGGTTTGAGCAAGGCAAGCTGCAATTTATTTCAGATCAGAGTGGCGTGCTGAGGGACAGAGTTAGAGCTGCAGATATAATTGGGTATGTAAGACACGGCCAAACCCTAATCCAGTATAGATTTTCCTTCTTGCTCCCTAACGTTTAATGCTGGGCTTGCTGGCAAACAAATGATGGTGTCCTGGAGTCTGGACCCCCCTCACATTGTCTCCTGTGTTCCTGAACGGCTGCCTGTTAGTAGTATAACTGTGTGCACGCTCCACTTGCCACACTGTTCTTGTAGTAGCTGCAGAATTTATTGCAGGCTGAAGCAGGAACTTGTGTGGCAAAAAAGTTTTCAGCCGATCACTGACAGTTTCAAATTTCCCTGCTTCTGCCAGTGACATGGTGACAGAGTGCTAACAGAGCATTACTGGTTTATAACAGTGTGGCAAGTGGTGCGTGCACACTGTTATAAAACTAACAGGCAGCTGAGCTCAGTGTTAACTGTACTGTTGCCAGAACTAGATAACATGTGGAGCTACCTTGGCTACCAGAGAGAACTGCAGTGCATTCCCTTACAAAGAATGTACTGTAGTCCTTTTTGGTAGTCATGAGTTAAATTGTGCTCCACACTTTATCCTAGGCAATGGGTGGGGTGAGATGAGGAGGTTATGTGGGAAGGGCTTTCTCTTCTGCCCTTATTGATTTACAGCCCTTAGAAACGATGTCTAGACTCTGGATAACTACTGTAGGTCTGTGTAAGGCTGTTACTGTCTATATATATATATATATATATATATATATATATATATATATATATATATATACAGTCACTGTGTGTATATATATATATATATATATATATATACACACACACACACACAGACAGTGTATATATATATATATATATATACTGTGTGTGAATATCTATATCTATATATATATATATATATATATATATATACTGTGTGTATATATATATATATATACTGTGTGTGTATATGTATTTAAATATATATATATATATATATATATATATACTGTATATAAATGTATATGTACATATACAATATATATATACTGTATATGAATGTATATACCAACATGGGCTGCTCTGGCATAAAATGCCCGGGCCTATTTTTGGTCCCAGTCCGGCCCTGGCTCTATCTGAAACCCAAAAGTTATCTTTCATGATTATGTCCCTTTAAGGTCTATTTATCAACTCTGTATGTTAATTTTATAACATTTTGCTGTGAAGAAGGGGCATGTTATTTCTGCAGACACAAATTCACAGGTTTGAGGACTACAAAACCAATAATATGTGATAATATCTTCAAGATTGAAAAATTGTCCAAAATAATCTCACAAAAACCTCTGGGAGAGCATGACATTGTGAATAGATTAATGGAATTAATGTACCAAAAACAAAAATCCACATTACAGCCATGAATATACAGCATCTTGCTATATAATTAAAAACAAATCTATATTTCAGAATGAATAACCTTTGTATTATAATGTATCTTAAATAGAAACTATATTTAGAAAGATTTTCCCCCAAAAAGCACCAGTGTGTTTGCCATACCCGGGAGGGATGCAGGATCTTTATATCGGTTTGAATAGCCAAGTGATTACCTGGAGCCCATTTCCTTTTGAAGTTCAATTGCTAATTTCTATAGAAAAGCTCCATGCTATTTTTAATGTCTGCTTATTTTAGAAATGTTATCAAATACAACTATAGATCCACAACAGTTTTGACTATAGAGTTGAGAAAAAAATCTCACTGTATTGTTTACAACCTTGTTTATTTAAATTGTAATAAAATATGCATTGTTTCACCTTTTGTTGTAAATTTCTCACATGATATAGATAAAATAATGTTATAGTTTGAATCTGCTGAAAAAAGCAATAATATATAGTATGTGTGGGTTTGCCACTGACAAATGACTTCCAGTAGTGTTCAAATATGAGCAGCATCTAAATGCTCGAAGTAGCTCAGATAAGGGGTGTGAAATGATTCAGCAGCTAAGCGGTGAAATGTGGACTGAACACTTTGAGATTTTAATATAAAGTTAAATTTTTATGTATTTATGTAATATACTCATTTATTTTGTCCCCTTTTACTGTAATGTAATTCTGAAAATTGTTGGCTTTCCAATTCCCATGAGTTTCTATAAAGTGATGTCACATTTCTTCTTGAATCTGCATTTTTCTGCTGGTTACAAACATAAACCTGATCTAGGAGCCAAATATTACAAATCCATTTTATCTTGCGGGTCCACATGGAAAATTGTGCACCAAATAATATCTAATAAACTAGCAGCTTTGATTCTTTAAGGCAAACTAGTTTTGTGATACAGACATGTGCAGCCAGAGGGCAAACAATATACAAGATAATGCTGCACGACAGACCAGGGCACCATCCAGAGATACAAACACTAAAACACAAGGGGCCAGATTACAAGTGGAGCGGTATTGACCGCTATATCGCTAATTGTGCTAGAAGTAAACTTTTAATGCACGTTGGGTTGCGCTGGTATAATGAGTTGAAAGAAACACGTTATCGAGCTTGCGCTAACCCGATGAGCGCAAACAGGTTACTTCTAGCGCAATTAGACTGTCGCCCAAAAGATAACCTCTTCCCTATAGAAGTCAATGAAGAGAAAAAAGTTGAAAAAAACACTCGACTCGCGCATGAACCCAATCACTTTTAAACAACTTTACTATGTACTTCCATTATCTAATTCACTATGTTCTCTTGGTATACTTTTTTGAAAACATCCCTAGGTAGGCTCAGAAGCAGCAATGCACTACTGGGAGCTAGCTCCTGATTGGTGGCTGCATGCCCAATGTGTTCAGCTAGCTCCCAGTAGTGCATTGCTGCTTCTTCAACAAAGGATACCAAGAAAGTGAATTTGATAATATAAGTAAATCTGAAAGTTGTATAAAATTGTGTTTTCCATCTGAATTGTAACAGAAACATTTTGGGTTTATGTCCCTTTAAAGGGATAGAAAACCCCAAACCTTTCATGATTTGGATAAAATATACAATTTTAAACAACTTTCCAATATACATCTATTATCAAATTTGCTTCATTCTCTTGTTATCCTTTGCTGGGGGAACAACATTGCACTACTGGCAGCTAGCTGAACACACCTAGTTAGCCAATCACAAGAGACAAATGTGTGCAAGCACCAATTAGCAGCAGCTCCTACTATTGTAGGATATGTGTGTATTATTTTTCCACAAGGCATACCAAAAGAACAAACCATTTGAAAATAGAAGTGAATTTAAAAGTGACTTAAAATGACATGTTCTATCTGAATCATGCACGTGTGATTTTGACGTTCCTATCCCTTTAAGGTGTATTTCTCAACTTTGTTTATTCTATAACATTTGTGCTGTGAAGAAGAGGTTTCTTATTTCTGAAGTCAAATTCCGTTTTAATAATTACAAACGAATCCTTATTTCAGGATGAATAACCTTTGGATTATTCTGTATCTTAAATAGAAAGCTATCTTTAGATATATTTTTCTTCAGAAAACATTTTATTTTTTTAAAAACTCCTATTTAAATGGGAAAAATATGATTTAAATTTAAAAAAATCTTTTTTTTTTTTTTAAATCATTGATTTCACTTGTAAGGTGTATCCAGTCCACGGATTCATCCTTGTGGGATATTCTCCTTCCTAACAGGAAGTTGCAAAGAGAGCACACAGCAGAGATGTCCATATAGCTCCCCCTCTAGCTCCACCCCCCGTCATTCTCTTTGACGGCTCTAAGCAATAGGGTCTCTCTCGGAAGGGTAAAGTGAATGTGGTGTTAGATTTGTAGTTTTTGTTCTACAAGCAAAAGTTTGTTATTTTTAAATGGTACCGGTTTGTACTATTTACTATCCAGCAGAAAAGGGATGAAGATTTCTGCAGAGAGGAAGATGATTTTAGCATGTTGTAACTAAAATCCACTGCTGTTCCCACACAGGACTGAGGAGTACAAGAAAACTTCAGTTGGGGGGAACGGTTTGCAGATTAGGCTGCAATAAGGAATGTTCAGTCATTTATTTCTAGACAAGACTGTGATAATGCTAGAAAAGAAGGACTGATAAGATCCCCATGAGGGAAGGGTAAGCTTTATTCAGAGACTAACGGCTAGATTTAGAGTTCTGCAGCCAAAGGGGTGCGTTAGCTACGCATGCTTTTTTTCTCCCGCACCTTTTAAATACCGCTGGTATTTAGAGTTCACAGAATGGCTGCGTTAGGCTCCAAAAAGGGAGCGTAGAGCATATTTACCGCCACTGCAACTCTAGATACCAGCAGTGCTTACGGACGCGGCCAGCTTCAAAAACGTGCTCGTGCACGATTCCCCCATAGAAAACAATGGGGCTGTTTGAGCTGAAAAAAAAACCTAACACCTGCAAAAAAGCAGCGTTCAGCTCCTAACGCAGCCCCATTGTTTGCTATGCGGAAACACTTCCTATGTCTGCACCTAACACCCTAACATGAACCCCGAGTCTAAACACCCCTAACCTTACACTTATTAACCCCTAATCTCCCGCTATCGCTGACCCCTGCATATTATTATTAACCCCTAATCTGCCGCTCCGTACACCACAGCAAGCTACATTATAGCTATGTACCCCTAATCTGCTGCCCCTAACACAGCCGACCCCTATATTATATTTATTAACCCCTAATCTGCCCCTTAATAGCTAAAATAGTTAAAATAATTACAAAATTACCTGTAAAATAAATCCTAACCTAAGTTACAATTAAACCTAACACTACACTATCAATAAATTAATTAAATACAATACCTACAATTATCTACAATTAAATCTAACACTACACTATCAATAAATTAATTAAATACAATATCTACAAATAAATACAATGAAATAAACTAACTAAAGTACAAAAAATAAAAAAGAACTAAGTTACAAAAAATAAAAAAATATTTACAAACATTAGAAAAATATTACAACAATTTTAAACGAATTACACCTACTCTAAGCCCCCTAATAAAATAACAAAGACCCCCAAAATAAAAAAATGCCCTACCCTATTCTAAATTAAAAAAGTTCAAAGCTCTTTTACCTTACCAGCCCTGAACAGGGCCCTTTGCGGGGCATGTCCCAAAGAATTCAGCTCTTTTGTCTGTAAAAAAAAACACATACAATACCCCCCCCCAACATTACAACCCACATACCCCTAATCTAACCCAAACCCCCCTTAAATAAACATAACACTAAGCCCCTGAAGATCTCCCTACCTTGTCTTCACCTCACCGGGTCCCGATCTGTCCAGAAGAGAGTCCGATGTCTTGATCCAAGCCCAAGCGGGGGGCTGAAGAGTGACGTCCATCCTCGGGCTGAAGTCTGGATCCAAGCGGCGGCTGAAGAAATCCATCATCGGGCTGAAGTCGGAAGTCCATCACCCGCCGCTTGGATCCAGACTTCAGCCCGAGGATGGACGTCACTCTTCAGCCCCCCGCTTGGGCTTGGATCAAGATATCGGAGGCTCTTCTGGACAGATCGTAACCCGGTGAGGTGAAGACAAGGTAGGGAGATCTTCAGGGGCTTAGTGTTAGGTTTATTTAAGGGGGGTTTGGGTTAGATTAGGGGTATGTGGGTGGTGGGTTGTAATGTTGGGGGGGTATTGTATGTGTTTTTTTTACAGGCAAAAGAGCTGAATTCTTTGGGGCATGCCCCGCAAAGGGCCCTGTTCAGGGCTGGTAAGGTAAAAGAGCTTTGAACTTTTTTAATTTAGAATAGGGTAGGGCATTTTTTTATTTTGGGGGTCTTTGTTATTTTATTAGGGGGCTTAGAGTAGGTGTAATTAGTTTAAAATTGTTGTAATATTTTTCTAATGTTTGTAAATATTTTTTTATTTTTTGTAACTTAGTTCTTTTTTATTTTTTGTACTTTAGTTAGTTTATTTAATTGTAGTTATTTGTAGGTATTGTATTTAATTAATTTATTGATAGTGTAGTGTTAGGTTTAATTGTAGATAATTGTAGGTATTTTATTTAAGTAATTTATTGATAGTGTAGTGTTAGGTTTAATTGTAACTTAGGTTAGGATTTATTTTACAGGTAATTTTGTAATTATTTTAACTAGGTAACTATTAAATAGTTCTTAACTATTTAATAGCTATTTTACCTGGTTAAAATAAATACAAAGTTGCCTGTAAAATAAATATTAATCCTAAAATAGCTACAATATAATTATAATTTATATTGTAGCTATATTAGGGTTTATTTTACAGGTAAGTATTTAGATTTAAATAGGAATAATTTATTTAATAAGAGTTAATTTATTTCGTTAGATTAAAATTATATTTAATTTAGGGGGGTGTTAGGGTTAGGATTAGCTTTAGGGGTTAAAAAATGTATTAGAGTAGCGGTGAGCTCCGATCGGCAGATTAGGGGTTAATACTTGAAGTTAGGCGATGTTAGGGAGGGCAGATTAGGGGTTAATACTATTTATTATAGGGTTATTGAGGCGGGAGTGAGGCGGATTAGGGGTTAATAACTTTATTATAGTAGCGGTGCGGTCCGCTCGGCAGATTAGAGGTTAATAAGTGTAGGCAGGTGGAGGCGACGTTGAGGGGCAGATTAGGGGTTAACAAATATAATATAGGGGTTGGCGGTGTTAGGGGCAGCAGATTAGGGGCGCGATCCGATATAGATCGCAGTTTGCGGCGCAAGCGAGGGAACCCACGTCGCCCGCAGTTTCAGCTCGCAACTCGAGCCATCCAATATGCGGCGCCGTCACTTGCTAAAGTGGCGCAAGTCTCACAAACCAGCGATGTCCAGAAATCTGCGTAAGTACAGATTTTTGGAGTCGCCAGTGACTTGCGCCACGTTAGAAACTGCCGGCGCCTACAAAACCTGACTAAAGTCTAAATCACCTGCACTGTCTAACACGCCTCCTAAACATAGCCCGACACGTCTAACACGCCTCCCTAACATAGCCCGACACGTCTAACCCTCTATCCGCTATCCCCCTCACTATCCTAACAATAAAAAAGCTATTAACCCCTAAACCGCCGCTCCTGTACCCCGCCGCAACCTAATAAAGTTATTAACCCCTAAACCATCGCTCCCGTGCCCCGCCGCCAGCTATATTATATCTATAACCCCCTAAAGTGAGCCCCTAACACCGCCGCCATCTATATTAAAATTATTAACCCCTAATGTAAGCCCCTTACACCGCCGCCATCTCTATTAAAATGATTAACCCCTAATTTAATCTACCTACCCCGCCGCCAGCTATATTATCTATATTAACCCTAAGTATATTATAGTTAATATAGGTATTACATTATATATATTAACTATATTAACCCTTATTATATTAGGGTTAATATAGTTACTATAGTATTTATATTAACTATATTAACTCTATCTAACCCTAACACCCCTAACTAAATTTATATTAAATTAATCTAATTAATTTATAAACTAAAATATTCCTATTTAAATCTAAATACTTACCTATAAAATAAACCCTAAGATAGCTACAATATAATTAATAATTACATTGTAGCTATGTTAGGGTTAATATTTATTTTACAGGTAAATTGTTAATTATTTTAACTAGGTATAATAGCTATTAAATAGTTATTAACTATTTAATATCTACCTAGTTAAAATAATTACCCAATTACCTGTAAAATAAATCATAACCTAAGTTACAAATACACCTACACTATCAATAAATAAACTACAAACATCTATCTAAAAATACAATTAAATAAACTAAACTAAATTACAAAAAAAAAAAAAAACACTAAATTACAAAAAATAAAAAAAGATTACAAGATTTTTAAGCTAATTACACCTATTCTAAGCCCCCTAATAAAATAATAAACCCCCAAAATAAAAAAAAATTCCCTGCCCTATTCTAAATTAAAAAAATGTCAAAGCTCTTTACCTTACCAGCCCTTAAAAGGGCCTTTTGTGGGGCATGCCCCAAAGAATTCAGCTCTTTTGCATACAAATACAATACCCCCCCCATTACAACCCACCACCCACATACCCCTATTCTAAAACCACCCAAACCCCCCCTTAAAAAAGCCTAACACTACCCCCCTGAAGATCTCCCTACCTTGTCTTCACCACACCGGGCCGAACTCCTGATCCGATCCGGGCGATGTCTTCCTCCAAGCGGCAAAGAAGAATTCTTCCTCCGGCGATGTCTTCCTCCAAGCGGCAAAGAAGAATTCTTCCTCCGGCGACGTCTTCCTCCAAGCGGCAGCAAAGTCTTCATTCTTCCGGCGGCATCTTCAATCTTCTTTCTTCGCTCCGCCGCCACGGAGCATCCATCCCGGACGACTACTGAACGACGAATGAGGTACCTTTAAATGACGTCATCCAAGATGGCGTCCGCCGAATTCCGATTGGCTGATAGGATTCTATCAGCCAATCGGAATTAAGTTAGAAAAATCTGATTGGCTGATTGAATCAGCCAATCAGATTCAAGTTCAATCCGATTGGCTGATCCAATCAGCCAATCAGATTGAGCTCGCATTCTATTGGCTGTTCCGATCAGCCAATAGAATGCGAGCTCAATCTGATTGGCTGATCTGATTGGCTGATCATTCGTCGTTCAGTAGTCGTCCGGGATGGATGCTCCGCGGCGGCGGAGCGAAGAAAGAAGATTGAAGATGCCGCCGGAAGAATGAAGACTTTGCTGCCGCTTGGAGGAAGACGTCGCCGGAGGAAGAATTCTTCTTTGCCGCTTGGAGGAAGACATCGCCGGAGGAAGAATTCTTCTTTGCCGCTTGGAGGAAGACATCGCCCGGATTGGATCAGGAGTTCGGCCCGGTTATTATTTTAACTAGGTAGATATTAAATAGTTAATAACTTTTTAATAGCTATTATACCTAGTTAAAATAATTAACAATTTACCTGTAAAATAAATATTAACCCTAACATAGCTACAATGTAATTATTAATTATATTGTAGCTATCTTAGGGTTTATTTTATAGGTAAGTATTTAGATTTAAATAGGAATATTTTAGTTTATAAATGAATTAGATTAATTTAATATAAATTTAGTTAGGGGTGTTAGGGTTAGATAGAGTTAATATAGTTAATATAAATACTATAGTAACTATATTAACTATATTAACCCTAATATAATTAGGGTTAATATAGTTCATATATATAATGTAATACCTATATTAACTATAATATACTTAGGGTTAATATAGATAATATAGCTGGCGGCGGGGTAGGTAGATTAAATTAGGGGTTAATCATTTTAATAGAGATGGCGGCGGTGTAAGGGGCTTACATTAGGGGTTAATAATATTAATATAGCTGGCGGCGGTATAGGGGGATTAGATTAGGGGTTAATAATTTTTATATAGGTGGCAGCGGTGTAAGGGGTCAGATTAGGGGATAGATAAGGTAGATGACAGCGGTGTAAGGGGTTCTAATTAGGGGATAGATAAGGTAGATGGCGGCGGTTTTAGGGGCTCACAGTAGGGGGTTAGTTTATGTAGATGGCGGCGGGGTCCGGGAGCGGCGGTTTAGGGGTTAATAACTTTATTAGGGATTTCGGGGGGGGGGGGATCGCGGTTGAAAGGTAGATAGACATTGCGCATGCGTTAGGTGTTAGGTTTATTTTAGCAGCCAGTTTAGGGAGTTACGGGGCTCCAATAGTCAGCGTAAGGCTTCTTACGGCTGCTTTTTGTGGCGAGGTGAAAATGGAGTAAGTTTTCGCCACGTAAGTCCTTACGCTGCATATTGGATACCAAACTGCGCTGGTTTGGTATACCTGCCTATAGCCCAAAAAACTACGGGCGACGGCAGAAATATATATGCGCGTAACTTCTAGGTTACGCCGTATATGTGATACCAAACCCGCGCAAATATTGGCGTCGCCGGCTTTTGCGGGCAACAATTTTTATCGGATGGACCCCTAGGGGTTCATAGGGATAATGTAGGTGGCAGCGGTGTGCGGTCGGCAGATTAGGGGTGGCGGCGATGTGGGGGGACCTCGGTTTAGGGGTACATAGGTAGTTTATGGGTGTTAGTGTACTTTAGAGTACAGTAGTTAAGAGCTTTATAAACCGGCGTTAGCCCAGAAAGCTCTTAACTACTGACTTTTTTTTGCGGCTGGAGTTTTGTCGTTAGATTTCTAACGCTCACTTCAGCCACGACTCTAAATACCGGCGTTAGAAAGATCCCATTGAAAAAATAGGATACGCAATTGACGTAAGGGGATCTGCGGTATGGAAAAGTCGCGGCTGGAAAGTGAGCGTTAGACCCTTTCCTGACTGACTCCAAATACCAGAGGGCGGTAAAAACCAGCGTTAGGAGCCTCTAACGCTGGGTTTGACGGCTACCGCCCAACTCTAAATCTAGCCGTAAGTATGGAATTACAAGCTTACATGACAGGGCTAATTTATGCTGGTTGACACTCTTTTATGGGTTGACACTTTTTTCTGGCAAACGGTTTTTACTTATAAATATCGTTTTTGAGACACTTAGAAGGTCCCTTTGGGTTTCTTTCAGGGGTTGTTACCCACATGGCTAATATTATAACTCCTAGGAGTGTTTCTTTAGGCCTCACAGCACCGGAGTAAGGTGGGAGGGGCCTAATTTTGCGCCTCAGATGCGCAGTTAGATTGACTAGATCTTCAGGCTTTGTTCACATGGTGGCTCCTGCTACAGTTTGAGGACCCATAAGAAGCTTTTTCCCCATAAATCCGACTCCTAAGGGAAGGTAGGGCCACAGCAGAGCTGTGGCAAGGTGCTAAATTTGTTTTAACCGGTCTGTTAGCTTACTATTGATCCGGTTTGGGCATTAAGGGGTTAATCGGTTTTTTTGCTAGTTGTGCAATCTTACCAATGCTTTAGGTACATACTGTGAAAATTTCAGAAACTTTGGTGCATTTTTCACTGTTTTGGAAAATTGTGTGCCTTTTTTATTACTTAAAGGCACAGTAACGTTTTTTTGCAAAGTGTGTTTTTGCTTGATTAATGTGATTTCTAACCCTGTTTGTCTTACTACTAGTCTGTTAAACATGTCTGTCACCAAGGAAAATCCTTGTTCAATGTGTTTAGAAGCCATGGTGGAACCCCCTCTCAAAATGTGTCCCACGTGTACTGATATGTCTATACATTTTAAAGACCATATTGTTGCACTTAAAAATGTGGCCCAAGATGATTCTCAGACAGAAGGTAATGAGGTTAGCCCGTTGACCTCTCCCCAAGTGTCACAACCCTAAGAGGATTGCGGATATAGTAACTAGGGAGTGGGATAGACCAGGTATTCCGTTTGTTCCCCCTCCTGTTTTTAAGAAAATGTTCCCCATATCTGACACCACGCGGGACTCGTGGCAGACGGTCCCTAAGGTGGAGGGGGCTGTTTCTTCACTTGCTAAACGCACAACCATACCAATTGAGGACCGTTGTGCTTTTAAAGACCCTATGGATGAAAAGTTAGAGGGTTTACTTAAGAAAATTTTTGTTCATCAAGGTTTTCTTCTCCAACCTATAGCATGCATTGTTCCTGTAACTACTGCAGCTGCTTTCTGGTTTGAGGCGCTAGAAGATGCGCTCCAGACGGAGACCTCATATGAGGATATTATGGACAGAATTAAGGCTCTTAAGCTGGCTAATTCTTTTATCACAGATGCTGCTTTCCAACTAGCTAAGTTAGCGGCAAAGAATTCAGGTTTCGCCATTCTGGCGCGCAGGGCTCTATGGCTCAAGTCCTGGTCGGCCGATGTGTCGTCAAAATCCAAACTGCTGAACATCCCTTTCAAAGGAAAGACCCTTTTCGGGCCTGAATTGAAAGAGATTATCTCAGAAATCACTGGGGGAAAAGGCCATGCTCTCCCTCAGGACAAGTCCTTTAAGACAAAGAACAAACAAAATAATTTTCGTTCCTTTCGAAATTTCAGGAGTGGTCTCGCTTCATCCTCCCCTGCTGCAAAGCAAGAGGGTAACACTTCACAACCCAGGGCAGCCTGGAAACCTTACCAGGGCTGGAAAAAGGGTAAACAGGCCAAGAAGCCTGCAGATGCCTCCAAGACAGCATGAAGGGGTAGCCCCCGATCCGGGACCGGATCTAGTACAGGCAGACTCTCTCTCTTCGCTCAGGCCTGGGCAAGAGACATACACGATCCCTGGGCCTTAGAGATTGTATCCCAGGGATATCTTCTAGAATTCAAGGACTCCCCTCCCAGGGGAAGGTTCCATATTTCTCGTCTGTCTACAGACACGACAAAGAAAGAGGCGTTCTTACGCTGTATAGAAGACCTACATACAATGGGAGTGATCCACCCAGTTCCAATTGCGGAAAAAGGGCTGGGGTTTTACTCAAACCTGTTTGTGGTTCCCAAAAAAGAAGGAACTTTCAGACCAATCCTGGATCTTAAAATTCTAAACAAATTCCTCAGAGTCCCATCATTCAAGATGGAGACCATTCAGACAATCTTACCAATGATCCAGGAGGGTCAATATATGACTACCGTGGATCTAACGGAGGCGTATCTACACATTCCTATCCACAAAGATCATCACCAGTTTCTCAGGTTTGCCTTTCTGGACAAGCATTTTCAGTTTGTGGCTCTCCCTTTCGGGTTGGCCACTGCTCCCAGAATTTTCACAAAGGTGCTAGGGTCCCTCCTGGCGGTGCTAAGACCGCGGGGCATAGCAGTGGCGTCTTATCTAGACGAAATCTTAATTCAGGCGTCAACTTTCCAAAGAGCCAAGTCTCACACGGAAATCGTAGTGACCTTTCTGAGGTCTCACGGGTGGAAAGTGAACATCAAAAAGAGTTCTCTCTCCCCCCTCACAAGAGTTCCCTTCCTAGGAACACTAATAGACTCGGTAGAAATGAAAATATTTCTGACGGAGGTCAGAAAGTTAAAACTCTTAACTACTTGCCGAGCTCTTCATTCCATTCCTCGGCCGTCTGTAGCTCAGTGCATGGATACAATCGGACTAATGGTAGCGGCAATGGACATAGTCCTTTTTGCACGGATACACCTCAGACCACTGCAACTATGCATGCTCAAACAGTGGAATGGGGATTATGCAGATTTGTCTCCTCAAATACAGTTGGACCAGGGGACCAAAGATTCTCTTCTCTGGTGGTTGTCTCAGGATCACCTGTCTCAGGGAATGTGTTTCCGCAGACCAGAGTGGATCATCGTAACGACCGACGCCAGTCTGTTGGGCTGGGGTGCTGTCTGGGACTCCCTGAAAGCTCAGGGCTTATGGTCTCGGGAAGAAGCTCTTCTCCCGATAAACATTTTGGAACTGAGGGCGATATTCAACGCTCTTCAGGCATGGCCTCAGCTAGCTGCGGCCAAATTCATCAGATTTCAGTCGGACAACATCACGACTGTAGCTTACATCAACCATCAAGGGGGAACAAGGAGTCCCCTAGCAATGATGGAAGTAACCAAAATAATCAGGTGGGCAGAGGATCACTCTTGCCACCTCTCAGCAATTCACATCCCAGGAGTAGACAACTGGGAAGCGGATTTTCTAAGTCGTCAGACTTTTCATCCGGGGGAGTGGGAACTCCACCCGGAGGTATTTGCCCAGCTGACTCAGCTATGGGGCACTCCAGAATTGGATCTGAGGGCGTCCCGTCAGAATGCCAAACTTCCTCTTTACGGGTCCAGGTCCCGGGATCCCCAGGCGGTGTTGATAGATGCTCTAGCAGCGCCTTGGTCCTTCAATCTGGCCTATGTGTTTCCACCGTTTCCTCTCCTTCCTCGTCTGGTTGCCAGAATCAAGCAGGAGAGGGCGTCAGTGATTCTAATAGTGCCTGCGTGGCCACGCAGGACTTGGTATGCAGATCTAGTGGACATGTCATCCGTTCCACCATGGACTCTGCCAATGAGGCAGGACCTTCTACTTCAAGGTCCTTTCAAACATCCAAATCTAATTTCTCTGCGTCTGACTGCTTGGAGATTGAACGCCTAATTCTATCTAAGCGTGGTTTCTCTGAGTCGGTTATCGATACCCTGATTCAGGCTAGAAAGCCTGTCACCAGGAAAATCTACCATAAGATTTGGCGAAAATATCTTTGTTGGTGCGAATCCAAGGGTTGCTCATGGAGTAAGATTAGGATTCCCAGGATATTGTCCTTTCTCCAAGAAGGATTGGAGAAAGAATTATCAGCTAGTTCCTTAAAAGGACAGATATCTGCTTTGTCTATTCTTTTACACAAACGTCTGGCAGAGGTACCAGACGTTCAAGCGTTTAGTCAGGCTTTAGTCAGAATCAAGCCTGTTTATAGACCTGTGGCTCTGCCATGGAGTCTGAATTTAGTTCTTTCAGTTCTGCAAGGGGTTCCGTTTGAACCTTTATATTCCATAGATATTAAACTTTTATCTTGGAAAGTTTTGTTTTTGGTAGCTATCTCTTCTGCTCGAAGAGTTTCAGAGTTATCTGCTTTGCAGTGTGACTCACCTTATTTGGTGTTCCACGCAGATAAGGTAGTTTTGCGTACCAAACCCGGTTTTCTTCCTAAGGTTGTGTCTAATAAGAATATTAATCAGGAAATTGTTGTTCCTTCTCTGTGTCCTAATCCTTCTTCGAAGAAGGAACGTCTGTTACACAATCTTGATGTGGTTTGTGCTTTAAAGTTCTATTTACAAGCAACTAAGGATTTCAGACAAACAACTTCATTGTTTGTCATCTATTCTGGTAAGAGGAGAGGTCAGAAGGCGACTGCTACCTCTCTTTCCTTTTGGCTGAAAAGCATCATCCATCTGGCCTATGAGACTGCTGGCCAGCAGCCTCCTGAAACAATTACTGCTCATTCTACCAGAGCAGTGGCTTCCACATGGGCTTTTAAAAATGAGGCTTCTGTTGAACAGATTTGTAAGGCATCAACTTGGTCTTCGCTGCATACTTTTTCCAAATTTTACAAATTCGATACTTTTGCTTCTTCGGAGGCTATTTTTGGGAGAAAGGTTTTACGAGCAGTGGTGCCTTCCGTTTAAGGTACCTGTCTTGTTCCCTCCTTTAATCTGTGTCCTAAAGCTCTGGTATTGGTATCCCACAAGTAAAGGATGAATCCGTGGACTGGATACACCTTACAAGAGAAAACAGAATTTATGCTTACCTGATAAATTACTTTCTCTTGTGGTGTATCCAGTCCACGGCCCGCCCTGGCTATTAAGTCAGGTAGATTTTTTTGTTTAAACTACAGACACCACTGCACCCTATGGTTTCTCCTTTTTCTTCCTAACCTCCGGTCGAATGACTGGGGGTGGAGCTAGAGGGGGAGCTATATGGACAGCTCTGCTGTGTGCTCTCTTTGCCACTTCCTGTTAGGAAGGAGAATATCCCACAAGTAAAGGATGAATCCGTGGACTGGATACACCACAAGAGAAAGTAATTTATCAGGTAAGCATAAATTCTGTTTTTTATCCACCCTGTTCAGTACTATTTGTAAAACCTGTACTCTAAATGCACAAGGGGACTTAGATTTCATGTTTAGAAGGGTCACTTAGGGCTAGATTTATCAAAGCTGAGGCAAACAGGGGCACGTATACGCGCCCCTGTATGCCTCAGCTCGCCTGTGGCGGGGCGAAATTACCCGCAGGTAATCAACATGGCACACGAGCGCAATCCCGCCCACGCACAGCCAATCATGCGCGGGCAGGAGCTGTCAATCTCCTCGGTCGGACTTGACCGCGGAGATTGAATTTCGTCACCTTATAGGTGGCGAAGAGCTTAGGAAAGCAGCGGTCTGGTGACCGCTGCTTGATAAATTACGGCAAGCAAGTTCTTGTGAGAACTTGCAGCCGTAGGGGCTTGATAAATCGAGCCCTTAGTGGTAAACTGAAAAGTGTCACTGAATAGAGGGTCTTTAAAAGGGATACTAAACAGTGCTCCATTGTTAAAGCAAAGTAAATATAAAAATAAACAAATTCTTTGAGAAAAACAACAAACAATGTACTTTTTCCTGAAAATTTAGCACGTAGAAATTCTTAATGTAGCCTCTGCTCCCAGTGTGATAAGAGCAGAGATTTCTGGACCTGGTCTAGAAGGTGCAGGAATATACAGTATCACAAAAGTGAGTACACCCCTCACATTTTTGTAAATATTTTATTATATCTTTGACACTTTGCTACAATGTAAAGTAGTGAGTGTACAGCCTGTATAACAGTGTAAATTTGCTGTCCCCTCAAAATAACTAAACACACAGCCATTAATGTCTAAACCGTTGGCAACAAAAATGAGTACACCCCTAAGTGGAAATGTCCAAATTGGGCCCAATTAGCCATTTTCCCTCCCCGGTGTCATGTGATTTGTTAATGTTACAAGGTCTCAGGTGTGAATGGGGAGCAGGTGTGTTAAATTTGGTGTTATCACTCTTACACTCTCATACTGGTCACTGGAAGTTCAACATGGCACCTCATGGCAAAGAACTCTCTGAGGATCTGAAAAAAAGAATTATTGCTCTATATAAAGATGGCCTATGCTATAAGAAGATTGCCAAGACCCTGAAACTGAGCTGCAGCAAGGTGGGCAAGACCATACAGCGGTTTCATAGGACAGGTTCCGCTCAGAACAGGCCACACCATGGTCGACCAGAGAAGTTGAGTGCACATGCTCAGCGTCATATCCAGAGGTTGTCTTTGGAAAATAGACATATGAGTGCTGCCAGCATTGCTGGAGAGGTTGAAGGGGTGGGGGGGTCAGTCTGTCAGTGCTCAGACCATACGCTGCACACTGCATCAAATTGGTTTTGCATGGCTGTCGTCCCAGAAGGAAGCCTCTTCTAAAGATTATGCACAAGAAAGCCTGCATTTAGTTTGCTGAAGACAAGCAGACTAAGGCCATGGATTACTAAAACCATGTCCTGTGGTCCGATGAGACAAAGATAAACTTATTTGGTTCAGATGGTGTCAAGCGTGTGTGGCGGCAACCAGGTGAGGAGTAAAAAGACAAGTGTGTCTTGCCTACAGTCAAGCATGGTGGTGGGAGTGTCATGGTCTGGGCCTGCATGAGTGCTGCCGGCACCAGGGAGCTACAGTTCATTGAGGGAACCATGAATGCCAACATGTTATAGCCTCAGATTCTGTGTCTGAAGTTGAATTACAACCCCATAATAAAAGCAGAAGTCACATAGACAAAGTTTCTACATTAGAGTCATCTGACTCTGATAGGGAATTGGGTTGTGAAGCAGGGACTTCAGAGGATTCTTTATATTCCCCAGAATTTTCAGATTCCTCATCCTCTGATGATGACTCGCATAATTTAAAAAAAGAGGAGAAAAATTGATGTCTAAAAAATTAAAGTTAATTTATAGCCAAGGTCAATTATATTTATATCCAGATGACCTTCACCCTTGATCATCACAGTAAAGACACTCAAAAAGGGTGGCAACATTTTTAGATTACTACATTAGAAAGCCCCTCTCTAAAAAGGCAAAAAATACATTTGTCCCAAGGTCTCAATTTCAAATCAACTCCCCTCCTTCCACAACACTCACAAGCTTCTTCCCATCAAGATCTCAGACATGGAACTTTAGAGGTTTTTTTCCCAGAGCCCAAAGAAGACCTTTTCAAGGTAAATCTCTCTCTTCCCTTTACCAATTATTTCCCACAATTAGTGGGAGGAAGATTAAAAAACGTCATTCACAATTGAGAAAACATCACGTTAGACACTTGGGTTCTTCAGACTATTTCAGGTTTCCATCTAAATTTCATTTTTCCCCCTTCCCAACACAAAAGCTCTAAACCAATCAGGATCCCAACCTATTAGACAAAGAACTATTCAACCTAGCTCAAACGTCTGCAATAGAACTGGCCCCATCAATAGAAAAGGCTTTTGTAAGCAACATGTTCTTTGTAAAGATAAAAGAAGGAACATTTCGGCCAGTTAAAAATCTTAAATTTAAGAAGTCTAAACCAATTTTTAGAATACAATCATTTCAAAATGGAGGGTATTCACCTCCTCAGGGATTGCCTGATGGACAGGGATTGGATGGTAAGACTAGATTTAACAAAGGAAACAAAATAACAAGCGCCTAACTTACAACCCTGTGTGCTATTTAACAGAATAGTCTCACAGTTATTCTAGATTAGGAAACAAGAAAAAAGGGGATAAACAGCGCTTAACCTATATTAAAATACAGGATAGCTAGGGATGTGAAACAACTAAGTTAAAAAGATTACCAATGAGATACTTGATATAAGTAAAAATATGATGTTATTTAATATATGATCAAAATATCTGTTAATGCATACACTAAAAAAAGCATATAATAAAAGTAAGCACAATAGACTAATAGCTATAAAACAATAAAAATCATAAGAGGGGAGGACGTCTCCTCAGCCTCTGTTATTCAAAATCAATACCACTTCAGGTTAACACATTAGCCACCTTCGGAAACAATGTTACTAGTGGATCCGACACAGTCCAAATACCATAAAATTGCGTTCAGACAGTCTTTGGGTCTTGTTATAGATTGTTGCAATTTCCCTTTAGGTATATATTGGATATTTATATAATGTTGCAATAAGTTGGCTTTAAACGTTTGTTAAGAAAATTCAGCAACAATGTCCCTTTTACATATAGCAGCGAAAGTGTCTCGTTCAATAAGAGAACTTGAAAAAGCATTCAGTTGCAATTCAGAAAGTTCAAAATAGGATTGATAAATTGAGCGGGTATACTTTGCCGGTCCCCTAGCTGTTTTTGAATTACAGCATTATATCGTGTAGCGTCTCGGCGGTCTACCGTGGACCTGTAGGCTTGCTGCTCTCACCTCCGCCCTTGTATGTAAGGTGATGTCACGATTTTCACTAGCGCGGGTTACCGCTTAGGTTTCACCAGATGTCTGCTTTACCCAGGGGGTTTGCTGGTATCCCCTCGGCTCACAGTAACATAAATCCAATCCAGGCTTGTCAGTGCGATCATATTCCTGTTATTCACTCTGCGCAGAGTATCAATGATAGGTGGCTTATTCGCCAACAATGGTATCACAACAGATGATAATTTCATTTCTCCTCTTGTTCCTTGAATAAACGTCTACGCGTTTCACCTAAGTGTAGGCTTTGTCAAGACTAGATTTAACAGATGCTTACTTGACTGTCCCTGTACATTATCATTTCAGAAATTTCCTACGTGTCCTTTGGAAAGAGTCAATTTGGCAATTTACCTGTCTTCCATTTGGCCTATTTTCCGCTCCATGGGCGTTTACAAAAATCCTAAAGCCGGTTGTAGCCTGGCTACGCTTAAGAGGGATTTGTTTAATTATTTATTTGGATGACATCCTTCTTATGCATCAGGACCATGCTTCTCTTCATCATTTAACTATCACTATCAACCTTCTTCAAAATTTAGGTTTCCTAATCAATTTCAACAAATCGGTTCTTTCTCCATCTCACAATATGAGGCCTATTTATCAAAGGTCTTGCGGACCTGATCTGATACTGCGGATCAGGTCCGCAAGACCTCGCTGAATGCGGAGAGCAATATGCGCTCCGTATTCAGCATTGCACCAGCAGCTCACAAGAGCTGCTGGTGCAACGCCGCCCCCTGCAGACTCGCGGCCAATGGGCCGCCAGCAGGGAGGTGCGATCAGGTTGAATTGTGGCGATTACTGTCCGCGTGCTCAAAGCAGGCGGACAGGGTTATGGAGCTTGAAAATGGGCCTCCATAACTTTTCTAGGTTTCTCTATAGGCACCAAACTTTCTACTCTAATCCTTCTTTAAGAAAAAATATTAAATATCAAAATAGACATTTCCTCTCTTTTAAAGAAGAAGAGCTTTCCCATCAGACTGTTAGCCAGGATCATAGGATTACTTTCTAAATCCATTAAGGCTATCTATCCTGCCCCTCTTCATTACAGAGATCTTCAGCATCTGAATATGTCTTATCTTCACAGAGGATTCTCATACTCTCACAAAATCTCTTAATCCCCAGAAGCCAGAGAAGAGTTACAGTGGTGGCTTTCCTACATTTCTGCTTGGAATGGGAAAGAAATATTTAGCAATTCTCCGGATTTAATTATAGAATCTGATGTCGGCAAAACAGGTTGGGGAGCCAGATGCGGCTCAGTTATCACAGGAGGCAAATGGTCGACCATGGAACAACAATCAACAATTTGGAACTTTTAACAGGATCCTTTGCTGTGAAGAGTTTCTCCAAGTTCAAGAATCCCATGACAATTCATATCAGGATGGACAATATTTCAGCAGTCCATTACATCAACAAATTAGGAGGAGCCAATTCCAGATCCCTTTCATATTTGATCAAGGATTTCATCCACTATTGTCTTTCTCAAAACATCTTCATTCAAGCAGAATATATTCCAGGGCTTTTAAACCTAGCAGCAGATTGGGGTTCCAGGTATCTGGATACAAGCGACTGGAGACTCAATCTTCTTCTTTTCCACAAGATTTCAACTTTGAGAGGCCCCTTCTGTCTTGATCTTTTTGCATCTTGTCTCAACTTTCAAGTGAAACCCTTTTACAGTTGGAGACCAGATCCAGAAGCTCTTGCGACAGATGCTTTTCTTCAGAATTGGCCGAGTCAGGGAGCTTATGTGTTTCCCCCATTCTCCATGATCACTCGGACAATTGCCAAGATTAGGAGAGATCAGATTTCCCTAGTTCTGATAACCCCTTGGTTGAGGGGTTCCTGGTCAATCGAAGGACTTTCCTCTGAAGCAAAAAAAACTTTTACAAGACTCTGCAGTAGGTATAGATTTAGGTGGCATCTGAAAAAAGTGAAATCAGATTAGCTAGCCAATAAAGACTCTTAACATGTTAAATACACAATACAATTAACAGCTTCACGCCCAACTATTTTCTTTACTGTATGTATGTGTATATATATATATATATATATATATATATATATATATATATATATATATATATATACAGGGAGTGCGGAATTATTAGGCAAATGAGTATTTTGACCACATCATCCTCTTTATGCATGTTGTCTTACTCCAAGCTGTATAGGCTCGAAAGCCTACTACCAATTAAGCATATTAGGTGATGTGCATCTCTGTAATAAGAAGGGGTGTGGTCTAATGACATCAACACCCTATATCAGGTGTGCATAATTATTAGGCAACTTCCTTTCCTTTGGCAAAATGGGTCAAAAGAAGGACTTGACAGGCTCAGAAAAGTAAAAAATAGTGAGATATCTTGCAGAGGGATGCAGCACTCTTAAAATTGCAAAGCTTCTGAAGCGTGATCATCGAACAATCAAGCGTTTCATTCAAAATAGTCAACAGGGTCGCAAGAAGCGTGTGGAAAAACCAAGGCGCAAAATAACTGCCCATGAACTGAGAAAAGTCAAGCGTGCAGCTGCCAAGATGCCACTTGCCACCAGTTTGGCCATATTTCAGAGCTGCAACATCACTGGAGTGCCCAAAAGCACAAGGTGTGCAATACTCAGAGACATGGCCAAGGTAAGAAAGGCTGAAAGACGACCACCACTGAACAAGACACACAAGCTGAAACGTCAAGACTGGGCCAAGAAATATCTCAAGACTGATTTTTCTAAGGTTTTATGGACTGATGAAATGAGAGTGAGTCTTGATGGGCCAGATGGATGGGCCCGTGGCTGGATTGGTAAAGGGCAGAGAGCTCCAGTCCGACTCAGACGCCAGCAAGGTGGAGGTGGAGTACTGGTTTGGGCTGGTATCATCAAAGATGAGCTTGTGGGGCCTTTTCGGGTTGAGGATGGAGTCAAGCTCAACTCCCAGTCCTACTGCCAGTTTCTGGAAGACACCTTCTTCAAGCAGTGGTACAGGAAGAAGTCTGCATCCTTCAAGAAAAACATGATTTTCATGCAGGACAATGCTCCATCACACGCGTCCAAGTACTCCACAGCGTGGCTGGCAAGAAAGGGTATAAAAGAAGAAAATCTAATGACATGGCCTCCTTGTTCACCTGATCTGAACCCCATTGAGAACCTGTGGTCCATCATCAAATGTGAGATTTACAAGGAGGGAAAACAGTACACCTCTCTGAACAGTGTCTGGGAGGCTGTGGTTGCTGCTGCACGCAATGTTGATGGTGAACAGATCAAAACACTGACAGAATCCATGGATGGCAGGCTTTTGAGTGTCCTTGCAAAGAAAGGTGGCTATATTGGTCACTGATTTGTTTTTGTTTTGTTTTTGAATGTCAGAAATGTATATTTGTGAATGTTGAGATGTTATATTGGTTTCACTGGTAAAAATAAATAATTGAAATGGGTATATATTTGTTTTTTGTTAAGTTGCCTAATAATTATGCACAGTAATAGTCACCTGCACACACAGATATCCCCCTAAAATAGCTATAACTAAAAACAAACTAAAAACTACTTCCAAAACTATTCAGCTTTGATATTAATTAGTTTTTTGGGTTCATTGAGAACATGGTTGTTGTTCAATAATAAAATTAATCCTCAAAAATACAACTTGCCTAATGATTCAGCACTCCCTGTATATATATATATATATATATATATATATATATATATATATATATATATATATATATATATATATATATATATATATATATATATATATATATATATATATATATATATATATTTTAAAGGGACACTGTACTCCAGATTTTTCTCCCTCTTAATGTGTTCAAATGTTAAATTTACCTACTTTAGTTTAGTTATTTCTTTGCAAATAGCACTTTTACTTTTATTTGTTATTATCCCCAGTGGGGTTTATGTGGAAGATAGAGATTGTGTGTGTAAAATATCTGGTTCTGCTTAGTTAACCCCATTAGACATTATTAGCATTTCAATACCTAAAATAGATTAGCAGATCTGTTTTACTTGCAGGATCAGCATCAGCCCATTATTATGGGCATCACCTAGAGAATAGATGTGATGGATTTAATAAGCACAAGTAGCTATTTCAAATACAAATAATAATCATGAAAGAGCAATTATATATACTGTACATGTAATACTCTACAGTAGGTATAACAAGTCATTTTGAATATATTAAGGGAAAACACATTTTACAGTACATTGTAATTTAAATAAAAAATGCAAATGCCATAAAAAAGCATTACACCCAAATATGTATGATATTTTGCAAAGGTCTTCTGGCTTTACTACCGATAACTCTTAACTAATGCACTAAAAGATTAGCTAGACAGAGAGTGTGGACACACACGGCTAGATTTAGAGTTTTGTCGGTAACGACCCGAAAAGCTAACGCTGGCTTTTTTCTGGCCGCACCTTTTAAATAACTCTGGTATTGAGAGTCCACAGAATGGCTGCGTTAGGCTCCAAAAAAGGAGCGTAGAGCATATTTAACGCAACTTCAACTCTCGATACCAGAGTTGCTTACGCAAGCGGCCAGCCTCAAAAATGTGCTCGTGCACGATTCCCCCATAGGAAACAATGGGGCTGTTTGAGCTGAAAAAAACCTAACACCTGCAAAAAAGCTGCGTTCAGCTCCTAACGCAGCCCCATTGTTTGCTATGGGGAAACACTTCCTACGTCTGCACCTAACACTCTAACATGTACCCCGAGTCTAAACACCCCTAGCCTTACACTTAACCCCTAATCTGCCGCCCCCGCTATCGCTGACCCCTGCATATTATTTTTAACCCCTAATCTGCCGCTCCGTAAACCGCCGCTACTTACATTATCCCTATGTACCCCTAATCTGCTGCCCCTAACACCGCCGATCCCTATATTATATTTATTAACCCCTAATCTGCCCCCCACAACGTCGCCTCCACCTGCCTATACTTATTAACCCCTAATCTGCCGAGCGGATCTCACCGCTACTATAATAAAGTTATTAACCCCTAATCCGCCTCACTCCCGCCTCAATAACCCTATAATTAATCCCTAATCTGCCCTCCCTAACATTGCAGACACCTAACTTCAAGTATTAACCCCTAATCTGCCGACAGGAGCTCACCGCTATTCTCATAAATGTATTAACCCCTAAAGCTAAGTCTAACCCTAACACCCCCCTAAGTTAAAAATAATTTAAATCTAACGAAATAACTTATTCCTATTTAAAGCTAAATACTTACCTGTAAAATAAACCCTAATATAGCTACAATATAAATTATAATTATATTAGAGCTATTTTAGGATTTATATTTATTTTACAGGTAACTTTGTATTTATTTTAACCAGGTACAATAGCTATTAAATAGTTAAGAACTATTTAATAGCTAAAATATTTAAAATAATTACAAAATTACCTGTAAAATAAATCCTAACCTAAGTTACAATTAAACCTAACACTACACTATCAATAAATTAATTAAATAAAATACCTACAATTGTCTACAATTAAACCTAACACTACACTATCAACAAATTAATTAAATACAATACCTACAAATAAATACAATTAAATAAACTAACTAAAGTACAAAAAATAAAAAAGAACTAAGTTACAAAAAATAAAAAAATATTTACAAACATTAGAAAAATATTACAACAATTTTAAACTAATTACACCTACTCTAAGCCCCCTAATAAAATAACAAAGACCCCCCAAAATAAAAAAAATGCCCTACCCTATTCTAAATTACAAAAGTTCAAAGCTCTTTTACCTTACCAGCCCTGAACAGGGCCCTTTGCGGGGCATGCCCCAAAGAATTCAGCTCTTTTGCCTGTAAAAAAATCACATACAATACCCCACCCAACATTACAACCCACCGCCCACATACCCCTAATCTAACCCAAATCCCCCTTAAATAAACCTAACACTAAGCCCCTGAAGATCTTCCTACCTTATCTTCACCCTGCCAGGTTCACCGATCCGTCCTCGGAAGTCTTGATCCAAGCCTCGGAAGTGTTGATCCAAGCCCAAGCGGAGGGCTGAAGAGTGACGTCCATCCTCGGGCTGAAGTCTGGATCCAAGCGGCGGCTGAAGAAATCCATCATCGGGATGAAGTCGGAAGTCCATCATCGGGATGAAGTCTTCTATCAAGCAGCATCTTCAATCTTCTTTCTTCCGGAGCGGAGCTATCTTCTTCCCAGCGGACGCGGATCCAACCTCTTCAAGCGACGCCTACTAGCCGAATGACGGTTCCTTTAAGGGACGTCATCCAAGATGGCGTCCCTCGAATTCCGATTGGCTGATAGGATTCTATCAGCCAATCGGAATTAAGGTAGGAAAATTCTGATTGGCTGATGGAATCAGCCAATCAGATTGAGCTTGCATTCTATTGGCTGATCGGAACAGCCAATAGAATGCGAGCTCAATCTGATTGGCTGATTCCATCAGCCAATCAGAATTTTCCTACCTTAATTCCGATTGGCTGATAGAATTCTATCAGCCAATCGGAATTCGAGGGACGCCATCTTGGATGACGTCCCTTAAAGGAACCGTCATTCATCGGGAAGTCGTCGTCGGAAGAAGATGGGTCCGCGGTGGAGGTCTTCAAGATGGAGCCGGTCCTCATCGGATGAAGATAGAAGATGCCGCTTGGAAGAAGATGGTTGCCGGTCCGGATCTACTCTTCTTCCCGGATAGGATGAAGACTTTGGAGCCTCTTCTGGACTTCTTCAGCCGTCGGATGATGGATGTCTAGCCCCCGCTTGGGCTTAGATGAAGATTTCGGAGCCTGGAACGATCGGTCATACCTGGCATGGTGAAGACAAGGTAGGAAGATCTTCAGGGGCTTAGTGTTAGGTTTATTTAAGGGGGGTTTGGGTTAGATTAGGGGTATGTGGGTGGTGGGTTGTAATGTTGGGGGGGGGGTATTGTATGTGTTTTTTTACAGGCAAAAGAGCTGAATTCTTTGGGGCATGCCCCGCAAAGGGCCCTGTTCAGGGCTGGTAAGGTAAAAGAGCTTTGAACTTTTTTAATTTAGAATAGGGTAGGGCATTTTTTTATTTTGGGGGTCTTTGTTATTTTATTAGGGGGCTTAGAGTAGGTGTAATTAGTTTAAAATTGTTGTAATATTTTTCTAATGTTTGTAAATATTTTTTTATTTTTTGTAACTTAGTTCTTTTTTATTTTTTGTACTTTAGTTAGTTTATTTCATTGTATTTATTTGTAGATATTGTATTTAATTAATTTATTGATAGTGTAGTGTTAGGTTTAATTGTAACTTAGGTTAGGATTTATTTTACAGGTAATTTTGTAATTATTTTAACTATTTTAGCTATTAAATAGTTCTTAAAATAATTACAAAGTTACCTGTAAAATAAATATTAATCCTAAAATAGCTATAATATAATTATAATTTATATTGTAGCTATATTAGGATTTATTTTACAGGTAAGTATTTAGCTTTAAATAGGAATAATTTATTTAATAAGAGTTAATTTATTTTGTTAGATTTAAATTATATTTAACTTAGGGGGGTGTTAGTGTTAGGGTTAGACTTAGCTTTAGGGGTTAATCCATTTATTAGAATAGCGGCGAGATTCGGTCGGCAGATTAGGGGTTAATAATTGAAGTTAGGTGTCGGCGATGTTAGGGAGGGCAGATTAGGGGTTAATACAATTTATTATAGGGTTATTGAGGCGGGAGTGAGGCGGATTAGGGGTTAATAACTTTATTATAGTAGCGGTGAGATCCGCTCGGCAGATTAGGGGTTAATAAGTGTAGGCAGGTGGAGGCGACGTTGAGGGGGGCAGGTTAGGGGTTAATAAATATAATATAGGGGTCGGCGGTGTTAGGGGCAGCAGATTAGGGGTACATAGCTATAATGTAGCTGGCGGCGGCGTGCGGACGGCAGGTTAGGGGTTAATAAGTGTAGGTAGCTGGCGGCGACGTTGAGGGGGCAGGTCAGGGGTTAATAAATATAATATAGGGGTCGGCGGTGTTAGGGGCAGCAGATTAGGGGTACATAAGGATAACGTAGGTGGCGGTCGGCAGATTAGGGTTTAAAAAAATTTAATAGAGTGGTGGCGATGTGGGGGGACCTCGGTTTAGGGGTACATAGGTAGTTTATGGGTGTTAGTGTACTTTAGAGCACAGTAGTTAAGAGCTTTATGAACCGGCGTTAGCCCAGAAAGCTCTTAACTACTGACTTTTTTTCTGCGGCTGGAGTTTTGTCGTTAGAATTCTAACGCTCAGTTCAGACACGACTCTAAATACCGGAGTTAGAAAGATCCCATTGAAAAGATAGGATACGCAATTGACGTAAGGGGATCTGCGGTAAAAGTTGCGGCTGAAAAGTGAGCGTTAGACCCTTTTCTGACTGACTCCAAATACCGGCGGTAGCCTAAAACCAGCATTAGGAGCCTTTAACGCTGGTTTTCACGGCTACCGCCAACCTCTAAATCTAGGCCGCAGTGTATTGGCAATTTGATTTTTTTTTCACACTAATTTAAAAACATTTTTCCAAACATATATTTAATGTTTAATTGAAATAAATTAAATTCTTACCTGTTGTATAGATAATCATGAGACCGAATACAATGAAAACTGCAGCAAAAAATCCTATAAATCAAAAGTGACACCCTTATGAGAAACAGTAGGCAAATAAATTATAAGGCTCTTGTGTTTTACAGTTCATATTTACAAAAAACACTACTGATCTGATAATTAGAACAGGCCTGGACTTCCTGTTGGAGGCGGAGCATGCAGGTAGCTGCAGGTGCTGTGGAAGCTACGCACTTCTGTGTGAGGCCTAATACACCACCAACAGATGCCTTTGTTGCCCTTGGCCACGTACAGGTCTGGGCTATAGGACTTTGATCCGGCATAGGAAGTCAATGCTTTGCAGCCTAGAAGTGCACGTTGGCTGGTGCACACCTTTTCTACACTGGACCGCAAGCACTGGAATGAGACACTTTCAGATAAGCATTGTTAACGTCATGCAGGGCTGTATATGTATGGCTACGAGTCTATCCGCTTAATACACCTGTTATTCAAAACTGTTATTCCAAGTAAACTTCGTTTACTAAAGAGCCACCTGAGCCCACCCGCACAAAGATTATTTCCTCAATACACAGTACGCTTTCGGGGGCTGGCTACACAAAGCTGCCGCTGTAATACTCACCTGGTGGAGTAGCTGTTACTGGCGAGCGGCAAGCTCTTTCTGTTCCCGGCCAAGTCTTGAATTACACCCCGAAAAGCTCCTGTGGTGTGAGCATACCGGGGAATACTGTCATCATATGTAGCGGAGTCCCTCTCCCTGGACGAGAGTTGCGGGCGACAAGAAGTCGGAGCCCCCTGGACGGGTATGCAGCCAAAGTGTTAGCACCTCCCCCAACGTGAGGTGCTGGGAGTGTCTCTGTACAGCAGACCTGGCTACCGCTTGGCCGGGGCCCCTTTCTTCCTGCAGGCTGTTCTTGGAGTGAGGAGGACTGGTCTGGGTGGCTGTTCGGACGCCCGTTGCTACAGTGCGGGTGGGCTGGATCACCGCGCAAGTGTTTGTTCATCCGGAGCGCAGTCAGAGGTCTCCTTGCTCTGGCAGTCTTCTCCCTATGATGATCGAGTGGGGATCTGTGTTGCCCGAGTTTTTTTTGTTTTTTTTTTTCTCTGTCCATCCTCTCCTCTCTCTTTCCCGATCTTCCTCCCCCTTCTTTCCTCTCTCTTGCTTGACTGCCACCTTCCGGACGGTGGTCCCCAGTCCCGTTCTTGAGTATATGGAGTACCCTTCGGAGGTGGGGGACAGTAAGTTGAATAGTGTTAATGGCATACAACCTTAAGCTATTATCTTGGAACGTAGGGGGCATTAACTCTCCAATTAAAAGAAAAGCCATAATAAAATATTTGGGGAAATTTAACCCTGATATAGTTCTCTTACAAGAACTACATCTTAATATTACTGAAATCCCCAAACTTAAATCTAAGTGGGTGGGGGAAGTGGTAGCGGCTCCATTCACTTCAAGGAAGAGGGGGGTCGCAATCTTGATAAATCGGAAATTAGATTATCAAATAATTAATATGGAGTCTGATCCCGAAGGGAGATTTTTAATACTTGAAGTGGATGTTAATCATACTAGATATATACTTTGCAATATATATGGACCCAATCAAATTGACCATACATTTTGGTCAGCTCTTTCTGTAAAACTACACAAATTTATTGGACTAAATCTAATTATGGCTGGAGATTTTAATCTATTAGCTGACCCCTTTCTAGATAGCTCTAATAAAAGAGCGTTAAATAGCAGAGACAGAAAAGTACGGATCTTCCAGAAACTATGTTCTCATTTGGGCCTGGTCGATCTATGGGGGGTACAGAATCCGGATGACTGTACGTATTCGTGTGTATCCCATGTCCAGCGTTCATTCTCACGGCTTGACTATTTTCTGATATCAGAAACAATGCTTGGCCGGAACTGGGCCACTGGAATCGAAGACATTGTTATCTCTGACCATGCTGTCATAACACTAAAGCTTGATATTGACCAGAAGCGGTTGGGAGCGAACCATATTTCCTTCCCTAGATATCTATGCAACAACATTAAATTTCAGCAGCATTTACGTTTAAAGTGGGCGGAATATCTTAATAATAATGGTAATTATATAGATAAAATTGAGATATTTTGGGAAGCCTCTAAGGCCGTTATGCACGGAGAGATTAAATATTATACACTCTATCGGTCAAAACACTGTAGTTTAGTGGCTAGACAATTAGCCAATCGCGTTAAGAACACTTATAGATCCTATATCAGTAGACATACTAGAGAAAGCTGGGAGGCTTACACTACAGCGAAGACACTTCGAGAGACACATATGAAACAGGTTAGTGCCCAGGAAGAAATTAGAATGAAAGCTAGATATGGGGGCTTCACGGGCAGATCGGCAAAGTTTTTAGCGAGGTTAGCCAACTTTTCTCTTAGACGTGCTATCACTGCTATCAAACTTGGAGACAAGAGATATACGAGGCACTTGGATATTTAAAAAGCGTTTTCTGAATTCTTTCAGACTTTGTATAGTCAAGACTCCCTTAATTTAGATAAGAAAGAGGCATTCTGGAGTAAGATTAAAGTACCACGCCTAGCTGCAGAGGCTAGAGACACTATTAACGCTCCCATTACTGAAGAGGAAATAGCATGGGCAATTAAGAATGCAAAATCTAACAAAGCTGCCGGTCCAGATGCTCTCCCTATCGAATACTACAGAATCCTACAACCACAGGTGATGCCTATATTAACTCAGGCCTAGATTTGGAGTTCGGCGGTAAAAGGGCTGTTAACGCTCCGCTGGCTTTTTTCTGGCCGCACCATAAAATTAACTCTGGTATCGAGAGTTCAAACAAATGCTGCGTTAGGCTCCAAAAAAGGAGCGTAGAGCATTTTTACCGCAAATGCAACTCTCGATACCAGAGTTGCTTACGGACGCGGCCGGCCTCCAAAACATGCTCGTGCACGATTCTCCCATAGGAAACAATGGGACTGTTTGAGCTGAAAAAAAACCTAACACCTGCAAAAAAGCAGCGTTCAGCTCCTAACGCAGCCCCATTGTTTCCTATGGGGGAACACTTCCTACGTCTGCACCTAACAATCTAACATGTACCCCGAGTCTAAACACCCCTAACCTTACACTTATTAACCCCTAATCTGCCGCCCCCGCTATCGCTGACCCCTGCATATTTTTTTTAACCCCTAATCTGCCGCTCCGTAAACCGCCGCCACCTACGTTATCCCTATGTACCCCTAATCTGCTGCCCTAACATCGCCGACCCCTATATTATATTTATTAACCCCTAATCTGCCCCCCTCAACGTCGCCGACACCTGCCTACACTTATTAACCCCTAATCTGCCGAGCGGACCTGAGCGCTACTATAATAAAGTTATGAACCCCTAATCCGCCTCACTAACCCTATCATAAATAGTATTAACCCCTAATCTGCCCTCCCTAACATCGCCGACACCTAACTTCAATTATTAACCCCTAATCTGCCGACCGGAGCTCACCGCTATTCTAATAAATGTATTAACCCCTAAAGCTAAATCTAACCCTTACACTAACACCCCCCTAAGTTAAATATAATTTTTATCTAACTAAATAAATTAACTCTTATTAAATAAATGATTCCTATTTAAAGCTAAATACTTACCTGTAAAATAAATCCTAATATAGCTACAATATAAATTATAATTATATTATAGCTATTTTAGGATTAATATTTATTTTACAGGCAACTTTGTAATTATTTTAACCAGGTACAATAGCTATTAAATAGTTAAGAACTATTTAATAGTTACCTAGTTAAAATAATAACAAATTTACCTGTAAAATAAATCCTAACCTAAGATATAATTAAACCTAACACTAGACTATCAATAAAATAATTAAATAAACTACCTACAATTACCTACAATTAACCTAACACTACACTATCAATAAATTAATTAAACACAATTCCTACAAATAAATACAATTAAATAAACTAGCTAAAGTACAAAAAACAAAAAAGAACTAAGTTACAGAAAATAAAAAAATATTTACAAACATAATAAAAATATTACAACAATTTTAAACTAATTACACCTACTCTAAGCCCCCTAATAAAACAACAAAGCCCCCCAAAATAAAAAATTCCCTACCCTATTCTAAATTAAAAAAAGTTACAAGCTCTTTTACCTTACCAGCCCTGAACAGGGCCCTTTGCGGGGCATGCCCCAAGAAAATCAGCTCTTTTGCCTGTAAAAGAATAAATACAATACCCCCCCCCCAACATTACAACCCACCACCCACATACCCCTAATCTAACCCAAACCCCCCTTAAATAAACCTAACACTAAGCCCCTGAAGATCTTCCTACCTTGTCTTCACCATACCAGGTTCACCGATCCGTCCTGAAGAGCTCCTCCGATGTCCTGATCCAAGCCCAAGCGGGGGCTGAAGAGGTCCATGATCCGGTCAAAGTCTTCATCCAAGCGGGGCAGAAGAGGATCTTCCATCCGATTGAAGTCATCATCCAGGCGGCATCTTCTATGGTCTTCCATCCGGAGCGAAGCGGCAGGATCCTGAAGACCTCCAGCGTGGAACATCCATCCGGACCGACGACTGAACGACGAATGACTGTTCCTTTAAGGGACGTCATCCAAGATGGCGTCCCTCGAATTCCGATTGGCTGATAGGATTCTATCAGCCAATCGGAATTAAGGTAGGAATTTTCTGATTGGCTGATGGAATCAGCCAATCAGAATCAAGTTCAATCCGATTGGCTGATCCAATCAGCCAATCAGATTGAGCTCGCATTCTATTGGCTGTTCCGATCAGCCAATAGAATGCGAGCTCAATCTGATTGGCTGATTGGATCGGCCAATCGGATTGAACTAGATTCTGATTGGCTGATTCCATCAGCCAATCAGAAAATTCCTACCTTAATTCCGATTGGCTGATAGAATCCTATCAGCCAATCGGAATTCGAGGGACGCCATCTTGGATGACGTCCCTTAAAGGAACAGTCATTCGTCGTTCAGTCGTCGGTCCGGATGGATGTTCCGCGCTGGATGTCTTCAGGATCCTGCCGCTTCGCTCCGGATGGAAGAAGATCGAAGATGCCGCTTGGAGAAGATGTTTGCCGGTCCGGATGTCCTCTTCTTGCCGGATAGGAGGAAGACTTTGGAGCCTCTTCTGGACCGGATTATGGATCGCCAACCCCCGCTTGGGTTGGATGAAGATGTTGGAGCCAGGACGGATCGGTGATACCTGGATGGTGAAGACAAGGTAGGAAGATCTTCAGGGGCTTAGTGTTAGGTTTATTTAAGGGGGGTTTGGGTTAGATTAGGGGTATGTGGGTGGTGGGTTGTAATGTTGGGGGGGGGGTATTGTATGTTTTTTTTTACAGGCAAAAGAGCTGAAATTCTTGGGGCATGCCCCGCAAAGGGCCCTGTTCAGGGCTGGTAAGGTAAAAGAGCTTGTAACTTTTTTAATTTAGAATAGGGTAGGGAATTTTTTATTTTGGGGGGCTTTGTTATTTTATTAGGGGGCTTAGAGTAGGTGTAATTAGTTTAAAATTGTTGTAATATTTTTCTTATGTTTGTAAATATTTTTTTATTTTTTGTAACTTAGTTCTTTTTTATTTTTTGTACTTTAGATAGTTTATTTAATTGTATTTATTTGTAGCAATTGTGTTTAATTTATTTATTGATAGTATAGTGTTAGGTTAATTGTAGGTAATTGTAGGTAGTTTATTTAATTATTTTATTGATAGGGTAGTGTTAGGTTTAATTATATCTTAGGTTAGGATTTATTTTACAGGTAAATTTGTTATTATTTTAACTAGGTAACTATTAAATAGTTCTTAACTATTTAATAGTTATTGTACCTGGTTAAAATAATTACAAAGTTGCCTGTAAAATAAATATAAATCCTAAAATAGCTATAATATAATTATAATTTATATTGTAGCTATATTAGGATTTATTTTACAGGTAAGTATTTAGCTTTAAATTGGAATAAGTTATTTAATAAGAGTTAATTTATTTCGTTAGATGTAAATTATATTTAACTTAGGGGGGTGTTAGTGTTAGGGTTAGACTTAGCTTTAGGGGTTAATACATTTATTAGAATAGCGGTGAGGTCCGCTCGGCAGATTAGGGGTTAATAATTGAAGGTAGCTGTCGGCGATGTTAGGGAGGGCAGATTAGGGGTTAATACTATTTATTATAGGGTTAGTGATGCGGATTAGGGGTTAATAACTTTATTATAGTAGCGCTCAGGTCCGCTCGGCAGATTAGGGGTTAATAAGTGTAGGCAGGTGTCGGCGACGTTGAGGGGGGCAGATTAGGGGTTAATAAATATAATATAGGGGTCGGCGGTGTTAGGGGTAGCAGATTAGGGGTACATAGGGATAACGTAGGTGGCGGCGCTTTGCGGTCGGAAGATTAGGGGTTAATTATTTTAAGTAGCTGGCGGCGATGTTGTGGGGGGCAGGTTAGGGGTTAATAAATGTAATACAGGGGTCGGCGGGGTTAGGGGCAGCAGATTAGGGGTACATAAGTATAACGTAGGTGGCGGTCGGCAGATTAGGGGTTAAAAATTTTAATCGAGTGGCGGCGATGTGGGGGGAGCTCGGTTTAGGGGTACATAGGTAGTTTATGGGTGTTAGTGTACTTTAGGGTACAGTAGTTAAGAGCTTTATGAACCGGCGTTAGCCAGAAAGCTCTTAACTCCTGCTATTTTCAGGCGGCTGGAATCTTGTCGTTAGAGCTCTAACGCTCACTTCAGAAACGACTCTAAATACCAGCGTTAGAAAGATCCCATTGAAAAGATAGGCTACGCAAATGGCGTAGGGGGATCTGCGGTATGGGAAAGTCGCGGCTGAAAAGTGAGCGTTAGACCCTTTAATCACTGACTCCAAATACCAGCGGGCGCCAAAACCAGCGTTAGGAGCCTCTAACGCTGGTTTTGACGGCTACCGCCGAACTCCAAATCTATGCCTAAGTTATTTAATTTTTATTTTTCTGAGAACACTCGATGTTCTACTCTCTTTGCATCTGCAAATATTTCACTGATCTTGAAAAAGGGCAAGGACCCTGAGCTACCTAGCTCCTTTAGACCCATTTCGGTCCTGAACACTGATTATAAACTGTTAGCAGCTATCATAGCCGCACGATTGAAACCCTTTATGGGCGATCTAATTCATGAGAATCAAGCCGGTTTCATGCCCGGACGCAACCCCGTAAAGAATACGAGGAAACTTCTGATCTTGATCGAATCTTACTGGAATAAATACAAATCTACAGAATCTGACGATAGTATAGACAAGGCCATTCTAACGGTTGATGCCGAGAAGGCTTTTGATAGGGTCAGTTGGGATCATCTGTTCTATGCGCTGGACCAATTTGGGTTTACAGGATCCTTTAACAACTACATACGCTTAATCTATAGTACCCCCTCTTCAGCGGTGATTGTTAACAATACTTCTACACAACGATTTGATCTATTTAGAGGCACTAGACAGGGTTGCCCACTTTCACCCTTCCTGTTTAATCTCAGTATAGAACCCCTAGCTATCCGATTACGACAAGAACTGGAGGGGATTCCATGGGCGGACGAGAAGATGGTGCTTCTCCTATACGTGGATGATCTCCTATTATTTCTATCTAATCTTAAAGTATCTCTGCCTATTTTACAGAGTATTACCCAAGAGTTTGGGGAAATATCTGGATTTAAGATCAATACCTCTAAATCAGAATTAATGTGGATACATAAAAACTCGCCACCACATGTGATACATCCTTTTCAAGAAGTTTCCCAGTTTACATATCTGGGTTTACGTTTATCCAGAAACTCGGAAGAATGGTATAGATTAAGTCATAGGATGGTACTGGACTCGTGCAAGAAAAAGCTTGAGGAATGGGCTAGGTTACCAATTTCATTAACCGCTAGGGTGACCCTGATTAAATCAGTTATCTTCCCAAAACTCCTCTATGTATTACAAAACATTCCGTGGTTTCTGCATAAAAAAGATATTACTATATATAATAAAGCCTGCTCCAAATTTCTATGGAACGGCAAGAGACCACGGATTGCCTCCCTTAAACTTATGAATTCCAAGTCATCAGCTGGCTTGGCGCTTCCTAATATCCAGATATATAATTTGGTTATTATAGCCAGATTCGCATTAGATTGGCTAACTGAGAAGGAGCAGATTACATCTTTTTTCTGGGAATCTCAGGCTGTAGTTCCCTTCCAGTTAAAGGCTCTTCTGCATTGCCCTCTTACGTCACTGCCTTCCAATATATTCTATCTATGTACTTTCAAGAATGTCATCGTGGCCTGGCAAAGACTGTGTACAGAAGTGGGAATCTCTCCTTATGTTTCACAATATTTACCCATAACGGGTAATCCAGAGTTTAGTCCCGGCCTCTACAATCAGATATTCAGAAATTGGGAGGCAAAGGGCCTTCAGACCCTGGGTCAAATTCGAGATACAGAGGGACATCCAGTGATATTCCAAGAAATCGCGACACAGTATGCGTTAGGGGCGCGAGAGTTCTATGCCTACCTTCAAGTTAGGCATTTTCTCTGGGAGCTGAGCACAAAACATGGGGACAATTAGACTACGGGGGAATTACAGCCTAGGATTACTATGTATGCGGCAGGAATATATGCTATTTCTCCTTTATATTTAGTGTTAAATCAGAAAGCATCAAACCTGCAAATTAACAAAATGGTTGCTAGGTGGTCTATCCTATTCCCAGAAATTGAGGAGGGGATCATTGTCGGGAGCTTTAAAATAATCCAACAGAGTTGGGTTCCGACAACTTGGAGGGAGTCGCAGATAAAAATTGGGCTGCAGAGATACCTTACACCTGCGGTCCTCTCTAAGTGGTATAAAACAAAGGTGCTCTGCCCCAGATGTTCATCTATAGGATCTGACTTATTCCACTGTTTATGGAGCTGCCCTAAAATATGTCAATACTGGGGAAAAATCACATTTTGGATGACGGTGGTTTTGAAGTTGGACCATAAACTTTCCCCAATTGAAATCTTCTTCCTGGTAAAATTCCAAGGTATCACTAAGAACTATAGTCTGATAAATACTATTATATTAACAGCACGTACCCTCATTTTTAAATCATGGAAAGCATCTTCTGCACCTACTATGGCCCAATTTAAAATGGCACTGTGTAACCAATTCATAACAGAACAGTTTAACGTACCATTCCCACAAGATAAACACTTAGAAGTATTTTTTTAAAAATGGGAGCCATTTGTAAGATCCCTGCCCTTATTACAACAAAAAAAATTAATCAAACCATTTAGAAATTCGGAGTTTGTCCAGATTAATATCTTAGCAGGCCACTTCCCGGAAGATTGGGTAACGGATGCCGAGTGAGGTGGTCTGGGGGGGGGGACTGGGGGAGAGGAGCGGGGAGGACCACTATTATTATTTCTCTTTTTTTTTTTCTTTTTTTTTTTTTTTCTCTCTTGCTTGTTTGTTTTTTGTTTTTTTCTTTTGTGGCCCTGGTTGATGTGGTTTGTCTTGTTCCAATAGGGGGGGGGGAGAAAAGGGGGAAATCTCTGAGACAAAGAAAGACTAGCTATCATACAAAGGTTTATCTGGTTACCCTATGCAATTCTTTATGTTTTACTTTCATTTTAGCCGGCATAAATATATGTGCCCTAAAATAACCCTGATTGATTGGAACGATGTACGGGCACTCTTTCTTCTTTCTTCTTTAAATTGAACTATATGGCTTTTTACCTAAATATGTACACTGTGTGCAGAATTATTAGGCAAATGAGTATTTTGACCACATCATCCTCTTTATGCATGTTGTCTTACTCCAAGCTGTATAGGCTCGAAAGCCTACTACCAATTAAGCATATTAGGTGATGTGCATCTCTGTAATGAGAAGGGGTGTGGTCTAATGACATCAACACCCTATATCAGGTGTGCATAAGTATTAGGCAACTTCCTTTTCTTTGCAAAATGGGTCAAAAGAAGGACTTGACAGGCTCAGAAAAGTCAAAAATAGTGAGATATCTTGCAGAGGGATGCAGCACTCTTAAAATTGCAAAGCTTCTGAAGCGTGATCATCGAACAATCAAGCGTTTCATTCAAAATAGTCAACAGGGTCGCAAGAAGCGTGTGGAAAAACCAAGGCGCAAAATAACTGCCCATGAACTGAGAAAAGTCAAGCGTGCAGCTGCCAAGATGCCACTTGCCACCAGTTTGGCCATATTTCAGAGCTGCAACATCACTGGAGTGCCCAAAAGCACAAGGTGTGCAATACTCAGAGACATGGCCAAGGTAAGAAAGGCTGAAAGACGACCACCACTGAACAAGACACACAAGCTGAAACGTCAAGACTGGGCCAAGAAATATCTCAAGACTGATTTTTCTAAGGTTTTATGGACTGATGAAATGAGAGTGAGTCTTGATGGGCCAGATGGATGGGCCCGTGGCTGGATTGGTAAAGGGCAGAGAGCTCCAGTCCGACTCAGACGCCAGCAAGGTGGAGGTGGAGTACTGGTTTGGGCTGGTATCATCAAAGATGAGCTTGTGGGGCCTTTTCGGGTTGAGGATGGAGTCAAGCTCAACTCCCAGTCCTACTGCCAGTTTCTGGAAGACACCTTCTTCAAGCAGTGGTACAGGAAGAAGTCTGCATCCTTCAAGAAAAACATGATTTTCATGCAGGACAATCCATCACACACGTCCAAGTACTCCACAGCGTGGCTGGCAAGAAAGGGTATAAAAGAAGAAAATCTAATGACATGGCCTCCTTGTTCACCTGATCTGAACCCCATTGAGAACCTGTGGTCCATCATCAAATGTGAGATTTACAAGGAGGGAAAACAGAACACCTCGCTGAACAGTGTCTGGGAGGCTATGGTTGCTGCTGCACGCAATGTTGATGGTGAACAGATCAAAACACTGACAGAATCCATGGATGGCAGGCTTTTGAGTGTCCTTGCAAAGAAAGGTGGCTATATTGGTCACTGATTTGTTTTTGTTTTGTTTTTGAATGTCAGAAATGTATATTTGTGAATGTTGAGATGTTATATTGGTTTCACTGGTAAAAATAAATAATTGAAATGGGTATATATTTGTTTTTTGTTAAGTTGCCTAATAATTATGCACAGTAATAGTCACCTGCACACACAGATATCCCCCTAAAATAGCTATAACTAAAAACAAACTAAAAACTACTTCCAAAACTATTCAGCTTTGATATTAAAGGGACAGTCTAGTCAAAATTAAACTTTCATGATTCAGATAGGGCATGCAATTTTAAACAACTTTCCAATTTACTTCTATTATCTAATTTGCTCAATTATTTAGATATCCTTTGTTGAAGAAATAGCAATGCACATGTGTGAGCCAATCACACAAGGCCTCTATGTGCAGCAACCAATCAGCAGCTACTGATCATATCTAGATATGCTTTTCAGCAAGTGATATCAAAAGACTGAAGCAAATTAGATAATAGAAGTAAATTAGAAAGTTGTTTAAAATGACATGCTCTTTTTAAATCATGAAAGAAAAAAATTGGGTTTCATGTCCCTTTAATACGTTTTTTGGGTTCATTGAGAACATGGTTGTTGTTCAATAATAAAATTAATCCTCAAAAATACAACTTGCCTAATAATTTTGCACTCCCTGTATTTATATATTATGTATATTCACTGTGACATGTGTTTTTATATCTGGTAACCGAGATTGCAGCAACCTTCTCTGTCTTTGTTATAAATAAAGTTTAAAAAAAAAAACACTACTGATCTATAGGATCAGTATATAAGACAGAATAATTTTAGAAAACACCACACTCACTAATCACCCTATATTAGTTGTATTGTAAAAAAAAGTGGAATCTACAAACAAGTTAAAATGAACAATTATTTGCAAAGCTTCTCATTCACATGTATCAATAAATAAATAAGTCAATTCAAACACAAAAAAATATCCTTTGTAAGGATCAGCAATGCAATACTGGGAGCTAGCTGAACTCATAGGGTGAGTAGACACAAAAAAGAGTTAATATACTTTAAAAGGGATATTAAACAGTGCTCCTTTGTTAAAGCAAAGTAAATATAAAAAGAAACATATTCTGTGAAAAAAACAAAAAACAATGTACTTTTTTCCTGAAAAAATAGCACTTAGATATTCTCAATGTACCCTCTGCCCCCAGTGTGAAAGAGCAGAGAATTTTTAAAACCTACGTTTTTATTCTGTAATTTATGGGCATGATCAAATCTGACTCCCTTTTATATAGTCTATTCACAGCCTAGAAGTTTTATGACATCAGGCTAAGATAAACCTTCCAGCAATGGCTCCTCCTTGTAGGGCTGTGATAGTAATGGCAGTGTAATTTTGGGATATCTCACAGTGCTCATAATCTTCCCAATGGCTTTAGGATAATAGGGTACCTAGCTGCCCCTAGATATGATCAACTTTGTAATATAGTATCCAAAAAGTGCCTAACTTAAGGCTGAGGGAAATAAGTCTTACCAATTAACTAAATATGACTAACTGTTGATAGTGTTCTTACTTAATCAGTGTTTGAACAAATTTATTAGTTAACAATTAATTCATACAATATAAACTAAAAGCATGGATCCATGTGACAAATAGTAAAACAATAAATTATAATATAAATAAAATACAGTAAAATCACAGTTGATTGACAATAAATTATGATGATGTTGAAATAAAATCACAGTTACAAATCTGCAGTATCACCAATCTATTGGATAGATTGATTGGGATAGAAATAAAGTGTCTGTAGTCCCTTAGTGTATGTGAATCCTCTTCTTAGTGAAAAAGTGATGGTGAAAAAAGGAAAAAGATAAAAAATATAGGATGATGATGAAAAAATAATAATATAATAATAATAAAAAATGAAAAATTATATATATATATATATATATATATATATATATATATATATCGTGAAAAAATTGATTATAAAAATGTCGTGATATGACAATAAAACTCGAAAAAATTATGTTTTAAAATATGTGAAAAAATGTGAAGTATGTAAAAGCCAAAAAAGTAGGTGAAAGCCAAAAAATGTCTGAAATATCCAGGGTTAGTTGTATCCAACCATATGAATGGTGCAAGTTAAAGTGTGTAGTGTGAATGGATTGATATGTTGGTAACTGGTTGAAGTTATTCCTCCTTGGGGATATATCCTTAGTGTGTGGTTTCTGATGGTGTTTTGGTTAATAGAATATTCAGTCTTTTCTTAGACTCAATCCCTTGGTTAATCCTGCAAATGAAAAAGTGACATAGTGCAATATTGCTACAAATGTATTAGTAATATTAAAATAATGCTCACCAATTACTGTCAATGCATTTCGGCCTCTTTATTAGGCCTTTCTCAAGACTATCTAGTAATGGCAGTGCACAAATATAGTTTGAATAAATTAAAAAAGGTAAAATTCATTTAAATAGATGAATAATATATATTGCAATGACTTATATATTGAAAGTACAGTAAACCCCAACATTTTCTTTTGTGATTCAGATGAAACATTCAATTTTTATCAACTTTCCAATTTGTTTTTTTTTCATTCTCTTGTTATCTTTGCTGAAGGATTATTGAAAGGTAGCTGAACACATCTAGTTAGCCAATCTCAAGAGACAAATGTGTGCAGGCACCAATCAGAAGCTAGCTCACACTAGTGTGGGAAATGTGCATATTCTTTTTCAAGAAGAGGTGCTAAAAGAACAAAGCACATTTGAAAATAGAAGTGAATTTAACTTTCCTACCCCTTTAAGTATAAGCAGCTGCTTAGTGCTTGTTATATTACAACAGAAAAACAGACTGTTTATCATCTCTTTAACAGGTAGCATTTATCATACTGAAGATAAATGATATATTGATAGCATACATAAGTCTTTATCTGCTAGCACAGGCCTCCCGTTAAACCCAGGTCAGGATGGTTCCAAGTTATGACCATTTGGCTTGGTAAGGCAACTGATGTAAGCCAATGCTTCTTTAAAAGGGACATGAAACCCAACATTTTTCTGTCATGATTCAGATAGGGCAGCAATTTTAACCTCTTAATGACCGACGATGTGCAGGGTACGTCCTCTAAAAAAATGCACTTAACGACCGAGGACGTACCCTGTAAGTCGTCGGTCTGGGAAAGCTGTGGAAGGGATCCTGATCACTTCCAGCCGCTTTCAAGTTATTGCAGTAATGCCTCGATAACAATAACCCTGCTTGGCCATCCGATGCAGAGAGAGCCACTCTGTGGCCCTCTCTGCACCGGATATCGTGTGATGTGGAGGGGGGCTGGATCGACGGGGGCGCCCACAGACACATGCGTGTGCATGGGGGCTGGCGGGCGTGCACGGGGCGGGAGCGGGTGGGAACCGCTACACTACAGAATTTTTTTGGTTAAGAAGTGGACAGCTGCCAGTACGCAAGATGGCGCCCATTAAGGTAGAGGGGGAGGGTTAGAGAGCTGTTTGGGGGGGATCAGGGATGTTGGGGGCTAAGGGGGGATCCTACACAACAGCATATGTAAATTTGCTTTAAAAAAACACACACAAAAACAAATATACCTTTTATTTTAGTACTGCAGACTTTCTGCCAGTACTTAAGGTGAAGGGGACACTTGTGGGGTGGGGGCGGGAAGAGAGCTGTTTAGGAGGGATCAGGGGGTCTGATGTGTCAGATGGGAGGGTGATCTCTACACTAAAGCTAAAATTAACCCTGCAAGCTCCCTACAAGCTACCTAATTAACCCCTTCACTGCTAGCCATAATACACATGTGATGCGCAGCGGAATTTAGCAAAAAGTAATGCCAAAGCCATATATGTCTGCTATTTGTGAACAAAGGGGATCCCAGAGAAGCATTTACAACCATTTGTGCCATAATTGCACAAGCTGTTTGTAAATAATTTCAGTGAGAAACCAACGTCTAGATTAGGAGTCTTGCGTTAGCCTTAAAAAGCAGCATTGAGGGGTCCCAACGCTGCTTTTTAACGCCTCTGGTATTACGAGTCAGGCAGGTACAGGTGAACCGCTCACTTTTTTTCCGCGATTTTCGCATACCGCAAATCCCCTTATGTCAATTGCGTATCTTATCTTTTTAATGGGATTTTCCTAATGCCGGTATTACGATTGCTGGAAAAAGTGAGCGGTAGACCCTCTCCTGTCCAGACTCCTACTGCATTTAAAAGTCAGTAGTTAAGAGTTTTATGGGCTAACGCCGTAACATAAAACTCTTAACTAAAGTGCTACAAAGTACACTAACACCCATAAACTACCTATTATCCCCTAAACCGAGCCCCCCCCCCACATTGCAAACACTTAAATAAAATTTTTAACCCCTAATCTGCCGACCGGACATCGCCGCCACTGTAATAAATATATTAACCCATAAACCGCCGCACTCCCGCCTCGCAAAAACAAGTTACATTTTATTAACCCCTAATCTGCCATCCCTAACATCGCCGACACCTATCTACATTTATTAACCCCTAATCTGCCACCCCCAACATCGCCACTACTATATTAAATTTATTAACCCCTAAACCTAAGTCTAACCCTAAATATAACCCCCCTAACTTAAATATAATTTAAATAAAACAAAATAAAATTACTAAAATTAAATAAATTAATCCTATTTAAAACTAAATACTTAATAGCTACAATATAACTAATAGTTACATTGTAGCTAGCTTAGGAGTTATATTTATTTTACAGGCAACTTTGTATTTATTTTAAATCTTAACCTAAATTACAATTACACCTAACACTACACTATCATTAAATTAATTACATAAACTAACTACAATTAACTACAATTAAATTAAATAAACTAAAGTACAAAAACAAACAAACACTAAATTACAGAAAAAAAAAATAATTACAATTTTTTTAAGCTAATTACACCTACTCTAATCCCCCTAATAAAATAAAAAGCCCCCAAAATAATAAAATTCCCTACCCTATACTATATTACAAATAGCCCTTAAAAGGGCTTTTTGCGGGGCATTGCACCAAAGTAATCAGCTCTTTTACCTGTAAAAAAAAAATGCAATACCCCCCCAACATTAAAACCCACCACCCATACAACCAAACCTACTCTAAAACCCACCCAATCCCCCCTTAATAAAACCTAACACTACCCCCTTGAAGATCACCCTACCTTGAGACGTCTTCACCCAGCCGGGCACAAGTGGACCTCCATAGGGGCAGAAGTCTTCATCCAATCCGGCCAGAAGAGGACATCCAGACCGGCAGAAGTCTTCATCCAGACGGCATCTTCTATCTTCTATCTTGAAGACATCCGACGCGGAGCATACTCTTCCATCCGATGGCGACTGAAGAATGAAGGTTCCTTTAAGTGACGTCATCCAAGAATCCTATCAGCCAATCGGAATTAAGGTAGGAAAAATCTGATTGGCTTATTCAATCAGCCAATCGGATTGAAGCTCAATCCGATTGGCTGATCCAATCAGCCAATCGGATTGACCTAGCATTCTATTGGCTGATCGGAACAGCCAATAGAATGCAAGGTCAATCCGATTGGCTGATTGGATCAGCCAATCGGATTGAGTTTCAATCCGATTGGCTGATTGAATCAGCCAATCAGATTTTTCCTACCTTAATTTCGATTGGCTGATAGAATCCTATCAGCCAATCGGAATTCGAGGGACACCATCTTGGATGACATCCCTTAAAGGAACCTTCATTCGTCGTTAGTCCGTCGGGCCAGAAGGATGTTCCGCGTCGGAAGTCTGGAAGATGGAGTCGCGGTTTGATGAAGATAGAAGACACCGCTTGGATGAAGACTTCTACCGGATGGAGGACCTCTTCTGCCCCGCTTGGATGAAGACTTCTACCGGATGGAGGACCTCTTCTTGCTCCGCTTGGATGAAGAATTCGGCTCGGCTGGGTGAATACGACTCAAGGTAGGGAGATCTTCAGGGGGTAAGTGTTAGATTTTTAAGGGGGGTTTGGGTGGGTTAGAGTAGGGGTATGTGGGTGGTGGGTTTTAATGTTGGGGGGGTTTGTATTTTTTTTTACAGGTAAAAGAGCTGATTACTTTGGGGCAATGCCCGCAAAAAGCCATTTAAGGGCTGGTAAAAAAGCTGGTTACTTTGTAATTTAGAATAGGGTAGGGCATTTTTTTTATTTTGGGGGGCTTTATTATTTTATTAGGGGGCTTAGATTAGGTGTAATTAGTTTAAACTTCTTGTAATTCTTTTTTATTTTCTGTTATTTAGTGTTTGTTTTTTTTGTACTATAGTTTAGTTTATTTAATTGAATTTAATTTTAGGTAATTGTAGTTATTTTATTTAATTGATGATAGTGTAGTGTTAGGTTTAATTGTAAATTAGGTTAGGATTTATTTTACAGGTAATTTTGTAAGTATTTTAGCTAGGTAGCTATTAAATAGTTAATAGCTATTTAATAACTATTGTACCTGGTTAAAATAAATACAAAGTTGCCTGTAAAATAAAATTAAATCCTAAAATAGCTACAATATAATTATTAATTATATTGTAGCTATCTTAGGGTTCATTTTACAGGTAAGTATTTATTTTTAAATAGGAATAATTTAGTTAATAATAGTAAGTTTTATTTAGATTTATTTAAATAATATTAAAGTTAGGGGGGTGTTAGTGTTAGACTTAGGTTTAGGGGTTAATAAGTTTAATATAGGTGGCGGCGGTATAGGGGGGCAGGATAGGGGTTAATAAGTTTAATATAGGTGGCGGCGGGGTCCGGGGGCGGCGGTTTAGGGGTTAAACATTTAATTTAGTTGCGACGGGGTCCGGGAGCAGCAGTTTAGGGGTTAATGAGTTTAATGTAGGTGGCGTCGGTGTAGTGGGCGGCAGGATAGGAGTTAATAAATGTAATGTAGGTGGCGATGGGCTCCGGGTGCGGCGGTTTAGGGGTTAAACAATTTATTTAGTTGCGGCGGGGTCCGGGATCCGCAGGATAGGGGTTAATAACTTTAATATAGGTGGTGGCGGTATAGGAGGGGGCAGATTAGGGGTTAATAGGTAAAATGTAGGTGGCGGCGGGGTCCAGGAGCGGCGGTTTAGCGGGTAATAACTTTATTTAGGTGCGGGGGCTCCGGGAGCGGCGGTTTAGGGGGTAAAACAGTGTAGTTTAGTGTGGGTGCTTAGTGACAGGCTAGCAAGAAAGCTGCGAAGAAGCCGATGAGCAGCGAGATCAATGACTGTCAGTTAACAACAGTCCGCTTCTCATCGCTCCATACTTGGTGCGCGGCTTCTTGACAGCTTTCTTGATAACTTTGGCGAACGTATTCAGGTCCATGGCAGCGATGGTAGGCAAGCTTAGGTGAGCGTATTGGGGCGGCGAATGCAGGAAAGTAGACGGCTTCATACATAGAGGCCAAAGTTGCCTGTAAAATAAATATAAATCCTAAGATGGCTACAATGTAACTATTAGTTATATTGTAGCTAGCTTAGGGTTTATTTTACAGGTAAGTATTTAGTTTTAAATAGGAATAATTTAGTTAATTATAGTAAATTTATTTAGATGTATTTAAATTATATTAAAGTTAGGGGGGTGTTAGGGTTAGACTTAGGTTTAGGGGTTAATAAATTTATTATAGTGGCGGCGACGTTGGCGGCGGCGGCAGATTAGGGGTTAATAAATTTAATATAGTTGCGGCGACGTTGGGGGGGCATATTAGGGGTTAATAAATAAAATGTAGGGTTCGGCGATGTTGGGGGCATCAGATTAGGGGTTCATAAGTATAATGTAGGTGGAGGCGGTGTCCGGAGCGGCAGATTAGGGGTTAATAATATAATGTAGGTGGCGACGATGTCGGGGGCGGCAGATTAGGGGTTACTAAGTGTAAGATTAGGGGTGTTTAGACTCGGGGTTCATGTTAGGGTGTTAGGTGTAGACATAACTTTTATTTCCCCATAGGAAACCATGGGGCTGCGTTAGGAGCTGAATGCTGCTTTTTTGCAGGTGTTAGTTTTTTTTTTAGCCAGCTCAGCCCCATTGTTTCCTATGGGGAAATCGTGCACAAGCACGTTCAGCCAGCTCACCGCTGACTTAAGGGGCGGGAAGAGAGCTGTTTAGGAGGGATCAGGGGGTCTGATGTGTCAGATGGGAGGGTGATCTCTACACTAAAGCTAAAATTAACCCTGCAAGCTCCCTACAAGCTACCTAATTAACCCCTTCACTGCTAGCCATAATACACATGTGATGCGCAGCGGAATTTAGCGGCATTATAATTACCAAAAAGTAATGCCAAAGCCATATATGTCTGCTATTTGTGAACAAAGGGGATCCCAGAGAAGCATTTACAACCATTTGTGCCATAATTGCACAAGCTGTTTGTAAATAATTTCAGTGAGAAACCAACGTCTAGATTAGGAGTCTTGCGTTAGCCTTAAAAAGCAGCATTGAGGGGTCCCAACGCTGCTTTTTAACGCCTCTGGTATTACGAGTCAGGCAGGTACAGGTGAACCGCTCACTTTTTTTCCGCGATTTTCGCATACCGCAAATCCCCTTATGTCAATTGCGTATCTTATCTTTTTAATGGGATTTTCCTAATGCCGGTATTACGATTGCTGGAAAAAGTGAGCGGTAGACCCTCTCCTGTCCAGACTCCTACTGCATTTAAAAGTCAGTAGTTAAGAGTTTTATGGGCTAACGCCGTAACATAAAACTCTTAACTAAAGTGCTAGAAAGTACACTAACACCCATAAACTACCTATTATCCCCTAAACCGAGCCCCCCCCCCCCACATTGCAAACACTTAAATAAAATTTTTAAACCGCCGCACTCCCGCCTCGCAAAAACAAGTTACATTTTATTAACCCCTAATCTGCCATCCCTAACATCGCCGACACCTATCTACATTTATTAACCCCTAATCTGCCACCCCCAACGTCGCCACTACTATATTAAATTTATTAACCCCTAAACCTAAGTCTAACCCTAAATATAACCCCCCTAACTTAAATATAATTTAAATAAAACAAAATAAAATTACTACAATTAAATAAATTAATCCTATTTAAAACTAAATACTTAATAGCTACAATATAACTAATAGTTACATTGTAGCTAGCTTAGGAGTTATATTTATTTTACAGGCAACTTTGTATTTATTTTAACTAGGTAGAATAGTTATTAAATAGTTATTAACTATTTAATAGCTACCTAGTTAAAATAAGTACAAATTTACATGTAAAATAAATCTTAACCTAAATTACAATTACACCTAACACTACACTATCATTAAATTAATTACATAAACTAACTACAATTAACTACAATTAAATTAAATAAACTAAAGTACAAAAACAAACAAACACTAAATTACAGAAAAAAAAAATAATTACAATTTTTTTAAGCTAATTACACCTACTCTAATCCCCCTAATAAAATAAAAAGCCCCCAAAATAATAAAATTCCCTACCCTATACTATATTACAAATAGCCCTTAAAAGGGCTTTTTGCGGGGCATTGCACCAAAGTAATCAGCTCTTTTACCTGTAAAAAAAAATGCAATACCCCCCCAACATTAAAACCCACCACCCACACAACCAACCCTACTCTAAAACCCACCCAATCCCCCCTTAATAAAACCTAACACTACCCCCTTGAAGATCACCCTACCTTGAGACGTCTTCACCCAGCCGGGCACAAGTGGACCTCCATAGGGGCAGAAGTCTTCATCCAATCCGGCCAGAAGAGGACATCCAGACCGGCAGAAGTCTTCATCCAGACGGCATCTTCTATCTTCTATCTTGAAGACATCCGACGCGGAGCATACTCTTCCATCCGATGGCGACTGAAGAATGAAGGTTCCTTTAAGTGACGTCATCCAAGAATCCTATCAGCCAATCGGAATTAAGGTAGGAAAAATCTGATTGGCTTATTCAATCAGCCAATCGGATTGAAGCTCAATCCGATTGGCTGATCCAATCAGCCAATCGGTTTGACCTAGCATTCTATTGGCTGATCGGAACAGCCAATAGAATGCAAGGTCAATCCGATTGGCTGATTGGATCAGCCAATCGGATTGAAGCTCAATCCGATTGGCTGATTGAATCAGCCAATCAGATTTTTCCTACCTTAATTTCGATTGGCTGATAGAATCCTATCAGCCAATCGGAATTCGAGGGACACCATCTTGGATGACATGCCTTAAAGGAACCTTCATTCGTCGTTAGTCCGTCGGGCCAGAAGGATGTTCCGCGTCGGAAGTCTGGAAGATGGAGTCGCGGTTTGATGAAGATAGAAGACACCGCTTGGATGAAGACTTCTACCGGATGGAGGACCTCTTCTGCCCCGCTTGGATGAAGACTTCTACCGGATGGAGGACCTCTTCTTGCTCCGCTTGGATGAAGAATTCGGCTCGGCTGGGTGAATACGACTCAAGGTAGGGAGATCTTCAGGGGGTAAGTGTTAGATTTTTAAGGGGGGTTTGGGTGGGTTAGAGTAGGGGTATGTGGGTGGTGGGTTTTAATGTTGGGGGGGTTTGTATTTTTTTTTACAGGTAAAAGAGCTGATTACTTTGGGGCAATGCCCGCAAAAAGCCATTTAAGGGCTGGTAAAAAAGCTGATTACTTTGTAATTTAGAATAGGGTAGGGCATTTTTTTATTTTGGGGGGCTTTATTATTTTATTAGGGGGCTTAGATTAGGTGTAATTAGTTTAAACTTCTTGTAATTCTTTTTTATTTTCTGTTATTTAGTGTTTGTTTTTTTGTACTATAGTTTAGTTTATTTAATTGAATTTAATTTTAGGTAATTGTAGTTATTTTATTTAATTGATGATAGTGTAGTGTTAGGTTTAATTGTAAATTAGGTTAGGATTTATTTTACAGGTAATTTTGTAAGTATTTTAGCTAGGTAGCTATTAAATAGTTAATAGCTATTTAATAACTATTGTACCTGGTTAAAATAAATACAAAGTTGCCTGTAAAATAAAATTAAATCCTAAAATAGCTACAATATAATTATTAATTATATTGTAGCTATCTTAGGGTTCATTTTACAGGTAAGTATTTATTTTTAAATAGGAATAATTTAGTTAATAATAGTAAGTTTTATTTAGATTTATTTAAATAATATTAAAGTTAGGGGGGTGTTAGTGTTAGACTTAGGTTTAGGGGTTAATAAGTTTAATATAGGTGGCGGCGGTATAGGGGGGCAGGATAGGGGTTAATAAGTTTAATATAGGTGGCGGCGGGGTCCGGGGGGCGGCGGTTTAGGGGTTAAACATTTAATTTAGTTGCGACGGGGTCCGGGAGCAGCAGTTTAGGGGTTAATGAGTTTAATGTAGGTGGCGTCGGTGTAGTGGGGGGCAAGATAGGAGTTAATAAATGTAATGTAGGTGGCGATGGGCTCCGGGTGCGGCGGTTTAGGGGTTAAACAATTTATTTAGTTGCGGCGGGGTCCGGGATCCGCAGGATAGGGGTTAATAACTTTAATATAGGTGGTGGCGGTATAGGAGGCGGCAGATTAGGGGTTAATAGGTAAAATGTAGGTGGCGGCGGGGTCCAGGAGCGGCGGTTTAGCGGGTAATAACTTTATTTAGGTGCGGGGGCTCCGGGAGCGGCGGTTTAGGGGGTAAAACAGTGTAGTTTAGTGTGGGTGCTTAGTGACAGGCTAGCAAGAAAGCTGCGAAGAAGCCGATGAGCAGCGAGATCAATGACTGTCAGTTAACAACAGTCCGCTTCTCATCGCTCCATACTTGGTGCGCGGCTTCTTGACAGCTTTCTTGATAACTTTGGCGAACGTATTCAGGTCCATGGCAGCGATGGTAGGCAAGCTTAGGTGAGCGTATTGGGGCGGCGAATGCAGGAAAGTAGACGGCTTCATACATAGAGGCCAAAGTTGCCTGTAAAATAAATATAAATCCTAAGATGGCTACAATGTAACTATTAGTTATATTGTAGCTAGCTTAGGGTTTATTTTACAGGTAAGTATTTAGTTTTAAATAGGAATAATTTAGTTAATTATAGTAAATTTATTTAGATGTATTTAAATTATATTAAAGTTAGGGGGGTGTTAGGGTTAGACTTAGGTTTAGGGGTTAATAAATTTATTATAGTGGCGGCGACGTTGGCGGCGGCGGCAGATTAGGGGTTAATAAATTTAATATAGTTGCGGCGACGTTGGGGGGGCATATTAGGGGTTAATAAATAAAATGTAGGGTTCGGCGATGTTGGGGGCATCAGATTAGGGGTTCATAAGTATAATGTAGGTGGAGGCGGTGTCCGGAGCGGCAGATTAGGGGTTAATAATATAATGTAGGTGGCGACGATGTCGGGGGCGGCAGATTAGGGGTTACTAAGTGTAAGATTAGGGGTGTTTAGACTCGGGGTTCATGTTAGGGTGTTAGGTGTAGACATAACTTTTATTTCCCCATAGGAAACCATGGGGCTGCGTTAGGAGCTGAATGCTGCTTTTTTGCAGGTGTTAGTTTTTTTTTTAGCCAGCTCAGCCCCATTGTTTCCTATGGGGAAATCGTGCACAAGCACGTTCAGCCAGCTCACCGCTGACTTAAGGGGCGGGAAGAGAGCTGTTTAGGAGGGATCAGGGGGTCTGATGTGTCAGATGGGAGGGTGATCTCTACACTAAAGCTAAAATTAACCCTGCAAGCTCCCTACAAGCTACCTAATTAACCCCTTCACTGCTAGCCATAATACACATGTGATGCGCAGCGGAATTTAGCGGCATTATAATTACCAAAAAGTAATGCCAAAGCCATATATGTCTGCTATTTGTGAACAAAGGGGATCCCAGAGAAGCATTTACAACCATTTGTGCCATAATTGCACAAGCTGTTTGTAAATAATTTCAGTGAGAAACCAACGTCTAGATTAGGAGTCTTGCGTTAGCCTTAAAAAGCAGCATTGAGGGGTCCCAACGCTGCTTTTTAACGCCTCTGGTATTACGAGTCAGGCAGGTACAGGTGAACCGCTCACTTTTTTTCCGCGATTTTCGCATACCGCAAATCCCCTTATGTCAATTGCGTATCTTATCTTTTTAATGGGATTTTCCTAATGCCGGTATTACGATTGCTGGAAAAAGTGAGCGGTAGACCCTCTCCTGTCCAGACTCCTACTGCATTTAAAAGTCAGTAGTTAAGAGTTTTATGGGCTAACGCCGTAACATAAAACTCTTAACTAAAGTGCTAGAAAGTACACTAACACCCATAAACTACCTATTATCCCCTAAACCGAGCCCCCCCCCCACATTGCAAACACTTAAATAAAATTTTTAACCCCTAATCTGCCGACCGGACATCGCCGCCACTGTAATAAATATATTAACCCATAAACCGCCGCACTCCCGCCTCGCAAAAACAAGTTACATTTTATTAACCCCTAATCTGCCATCCCTAACATCGCCGACACCTATCTACATTTATTAACCCCTAATCTGCCACCCCCAACGTCGCCACTACTATATTAAATTTATTAACCCCTAAACCTAAGTCTAACCCTAAATATAACCCCCCTAACTTAAATATAATTTAAATAAAACAAAATAAAATTACTACAATTAAATAAATTAATCCTATTTAAAACTAAATACTTAATAGCTACAATATAACTAATAGTTACATTGTAGCTAGCTTAGGAGTTATATTTATTTTACAGGCAACTTTGTATTTATTTTAACTAGGTAGAATAGTTATTAAATAGTTATTAACTATTTAATAGCTACCTAGTTAAAATAAGTACAAATTTACATGTAAAATAAATCTTAACCTAAATTACAATTACACCTAACACTACACTATCATTAAATTAATTACATAAACTAACTACAATTAACTACAATTAAATTAAATAAACTAAAGTACAAAAACAAACAAACACTAAATTACAGAAAAAAAAAATAATTACAATTTTTTTAAGCTAATTACACCTACTCTAATCCCCCTAATAAAATAAAAAGCCCCCAAAATAATAAAATTCCCTACCCTATACTATATTACAAATAGCCCTTAAAAGGGCTTTTTGCGGGGCATTGCACCAAAGTAATCAGCTCTTTTACCTGTAAAAAAAAATGCAATACCCCCCCAACATTAAAACCCACCACCCACACAACCAACCCTACTCTAAAACCCACCCAATCCCCCCTTAATAAAACCTAACACTACCCCCTTGAAGATCACCCTACCTTGAGACGTCTTCACCCAGCCGGGCACAAGTGGACCTCCATAGGGGCAGAAGTCTTCATCCAATCCGGCCAGAAGAGGACATCCAGACCGGCAGAAGTCTTCATCCAGACGGCATCTTCTATCTTCTATCTTGAAGACATCCGACGCGGAGCATACTCTTCCATCCGATGGCGACTGAAGAATGAAGGTTCCTTTAAGTGACGTCATCCAAGAATCCTATCAGCCAATCGGAATTAAGGTAGGAAAAATCTGATTGGCTTATTCAATCAGCCAATCGGATTGAAGCTCAATCCGATTGGCTGATCCAATCAGCCAATCGGTTTGACCTAGCATTCTATTGGCTGATCGGAACAGCCAATAGAATGCAAGGTCAATCCGATTGGCTGATTGGATCAGCCAATCGGATTGAGTTTCAATCCGATTGGCTGATTGAATCAGCCAATCAGATTTTTCCTACCTTAATTTCGATTGGCTGATAGAATCCTATCAGCCAATCGGAATTCGAGGGACACCATCTTGGATGACATGCCTTAAAGGAACCTTCATTCGTCGTTAGTCCGTCGGGCCAGAAGGATGTTCCGCGTCGGAAGTCTGGAAGATGGAGTCGCGGTTTGATGAAGATAGAAGACACCGCTTGGATGAAGACTTCTACCGGATGGAGGACCTCTTCTGCCCCGCTTGGATGAAGACTTCTACCGGATGGAGGACCTCTTCTTGCTCCGCTTGGATGAAGAATTCGGCTCGGCTGGGTGAATACGACTCAAGGTAGGGAGATCTTCAGGGGGTAAGTGTTAGATTTTTAAGGGGGGTTTGGGTGGGTTAGAGTAGGGGTATGTGGGTGGTGGGTTTTAATGTTGGGGGGGTTTGTATTTTTTTTTACAGGTAAAAGAGCTGATTACTTTGGGGCAATGCCCGCAAAAAGCCATTTAAGGGCTGGTAAAAAAGCTGATTACTTTGTAATTTAGAATAGGGTAGGGCATTTTTTTATTTTGGGGGGCTTTATTATTTTATTAGGGGGCTTAGATTAGGTGTAATTAGTTTAAACTTCTTGTAATTCTTTTTTATTTTCTGTTATTTAGTGTTTGTTTTTTTGTACTATAGTTTAGTTTATTTAATTGAATTTAATTTTAGGTAATTGTAGTTATTTTATTTAATTGATGATAGTGTAGTGTTAGGTTTAATTGTAAATTAGGTTAGGATTTATTTTACAGGTAATTTTGTAAGTATTTTAGCTAGGTAGCTATTAAATAGTTAATAGCTATTTAATAACTATTGTACCTGGTTAAAATAAATACAAAGTTGCCTGTAAAATAAAATTAAATCCTAAAATAGCTACAATATAATTATTAATTATATTGTAGCTATCTTAGGGTTCATTTTACAGGTAAGTATTTATTTTTAAATAGGAATAATTTAGTTAATAATAGTAAGTTTTATTTAGATTTATTTAAATAATATTAAAGTTAGGGGGGTGTTAGTGTTAGACTTAGGTTTAGGGGTTAATAAGTTTAATATAGGTGGCGGCGGTATAGGGGGGCAGGATAGGGGTTAATAAGTTTAATATAGGTGGCGGCGGGGTCCGGGGGGCGGCGGTTTAGGGGTTAAACATTTAATTTAGTTGCGACGGGGTCCGGGAGCAGCAGTTTAGGGGTTAATGAGTTTAATGTAGGTGGCGTCGGTGTAGTGGGGGGCAAGATAGGAGTTAATAAATGTAATGTAGGTGGCGATGGGCTCCGGGTGCGGCGGTTTAGGGGTTAAACAATTTATTTAGTTGCGGCGGGGTCCGGGATCCGCAGGATAGGGGTTAATAACTTTAATATAGGTGGTGGCGGTATAGGAGGCGGCAGATTAGGGGTTAATAGGTAAAATGTAGGTGGCGGCGGGGTCCAGGAGCGGCGGTTTAGCGGGTAATAACTTTATTTAGGTGCGGGGGCTCCGGGAGCGGCGGTTTAGGGGGTAAAACAGTGTAGTTTAGTGTGGGTGCTTAGTGACAGGCTAGCAAGAAAGCTGCGAAGAAGCCGATGAGCAGCGAGATCAATGACTGTCAGTTAACAACAGTCCGCTTCTCATCGCTCCATACTTGGTGCGCGGCTTCTTGACAGCTTTCTTGATAACTTTGGCGAACGTATTCAGGTCCATGGCAGCGATGGTAGGCAAGCTTAGGTGAGCGTATTGGGGCGGCGAATGCAGGAAAGTAGACGGCTTCATACATAGAGGCCAAAGTTGCCTGTAAAATAAATATAAATCCTAAGATGGCTACAATGTAACTATTAGTTATATTGTAGCTAGCTTAGGGTTTATTTTACAGGTAAGTATTTAGTTTTAAATAGGAATAATTTAGTTAATTATAGTAAATTTATTTAGATGTATTTAAATTATATTAAAGTTAGGGGGGTGTTAGGGTTAGACTTAGGTTTAGGGGTTAATAAATTTATTATAGTGGCGGCGACGTTGGCGGCGGCGGCAGATTAGGGGTTAATAAATTTAATATAGTTGCGGCGACGTTGGGGGGGCATATTAGGGGTTAATAAATAAAATGTAGGGTTCGGCGATGTTGGGGGCATCAGATTAGGGGTTCATAAGTATAATGTAGGTGGAGGCGGTGTCCGGAGCGGCAGATTAGGGGTTAATAATATAATGTAGGTGGCGACGATGTCGGGGGCGGCAGATTAGGGGTTACTAAGTGTAAGATTAGGGGTGTTTAGACTCGGGGTTCATGTTAGGGTGTTAGGTGTAGACATAACTTTTATTTCCCCATAGGAAACCATGGGGCTGCGTTAGGAGCTGAATGCTGCTTTTTTGCAGGTGTTAGTTTTTTTTTTAGCCAGCTCAGCCCCATTGTTTCCTATGGGGAAATCGTGCACAAGCGCGTTCAGCCAGCTCACCGCTGACTTAAGCAACGCTGGTATTAAGGTGAGATGTGGAGCTAAATTTTGCTCAACGCTCACTTTTCTGAGGCTAACGCCGGCTTGCAGAAAACTCGTAATACCAGCGTTGTCTTAAGTGAGCGGTGAGAAAAAAAGGCTTGTTAGCACCACACACCATTACAGACAAAAACTCGTAATCTAGCCGCAAGTTTGTGAAAAAGGGAACAATTTTTTTTATTTGATCGCATTTGGTGGTGAAATGGTGGCATGAAATATACCAAAATGGGCCTAGATCCATACTTTGGGTTGTCTACTACACTACACTAAAGCTAAAATTAACCCTACAAGCTCCCCTATTAACCCCATGCACTGCTGGTTATAATACACGTTTTGTGAGCAGCGGCATTTAGCGGCATTCTAATTACCAAAAAGCAATATATGTCTGCTATTTCTGAACAAAGGGGATCCCAGAGAAGCATTTACAACCATTTGTGCCATAATTGCACAAGCTGTTTGTAAATAATTTCAGTGAGAAACCTAAAATTGTGAAAAATTTTACGTTATTTTTTATTTGATCGCATTTGGCGGTGAAATGGTGGCATGAAATATACCTAAATGGGCCTAGATCAATACTCTGGGTTGTCTACTATACTACATTAAAGGTAAAATTACCCCAAAAAGCTCCCTACATGCTCCCTAATTAACCCTTTCACTGCTGGGCATAATACACGTGTGGTGCACAGTGGCATTTAGCGGCCTTCTAATTTCCAAAAAGCTTCGCCAAAGCCATATATTTCTGCTATTTCTGAACAAAGGGGATCTCAGAGAAGAATTTACAACCATTTATGCCATAATTGCACAAGCTGTTTGTAAATAATTTCAGTGAGAAACCTAAAGTTTGTGAAACAATTTGTGAAAAAGTGAACGATTCTTTTTATTTGATCGCATTTGGCGGTGAAATGGTGGCATGAAATATACCAAAATGGGCCTAGATCAATACTTTGGGATATCTTCTAAAAAAAATATATACATGTCAATGGATATTCAGAGATTCCTGAAAGACATCAGTGTTCCAATGTAACTAGCACTAATTTTGAAAAGAAAGTGGTTTGGAAATAGCAAAGTGCTACTTGTATTTATGGCCCTATAACTTGCAAAAAAAGCAAAGAACATGTAAACACTGGGTATTTCAAAACTCAGGACAAAATTTACAAACTATTTAGCATGGGTAATTTTTGCTGGTTGTAGATGTGTAACAGATTTTGGGGGTCAAAGTTAGAAAAAGTGTGTTTTTTCCATTTTTTCATCATATTTTATCAAAAAAATTATAGTAAATTATAAGATATGATGAAAATAATGATATCTTTAGAAATTTAATGGCAAGAAAAACGGTATATAATATGTGTAGGTACAGTAAATGAGTAAGAGGAAAATTACAGCTATACACAAACACTGCAAAAATGTAAAAATAGCCTTGGTCCCAAACGGACAGAAAATAGAAAAGTGCTGTGGTCATTAAGGGGTTAAACAACTTTCCAATTTAATTTTATCATCAAAAGTGCATTGTACTCTTGGTATTCTTTGCTGAAAGCTAAAGCTATGTAGACGCAAACTGATTTCTAAACTGTTAAAAACTGCCTCTTATTTCAGTGGAATTTGACAGTTTTTTACATTTAGACAGTGCTAGTTTGTGTGTGCCATATAGATAACATTGTGCTCACTCCTGAGTCAGCACTGATTGAGTAAAATGCAAGTATGTCAAAATAAATGAGATAAGGGGGCAGTCTGCACTGCAGAGGCTTAGATACAAGGTACGCATAATCACTTAGATTACAAATTTTGCGATATAGAGGGTGCAAAACGAACGCAACAAAAGTTGCGTTATTTCACCCTCCATAGTGCTGCCATTACAAGTTTCTAAAAAAAAGTTTCTAAAAAGTCTCCTTGTGCGTGCGATATGGTGGTGATGAGCTCCATACCGCACAAAATCCAAGGGCTGAGAATGCGTGCTCATGCACACTTTCCCTATGGACATCAATGAGGAGAAGGTGTTAGAAAAAAAACTAACACCTGAAGCACGGAATGAATAGCTCCGTAACGCAACCCCATTGATGTCTATGGGGGAAAAAAGTTACGTTTAAAGCTAACACCCTAACATAAACCCCAAGTCTATTCAAATCAGCCAATATAATTTCAGTAGCTCTCATCCTATTGGCTGATTTGAACAGCCAATTGGATTTCAGTAGCTCTCATCCTATTGACTGATTTGAATTTCAAAAATCAAAACAGCCAATAGGAATGCAAGGGACGCCATTTTGAAAAGGCTCCCTTGCATTGAAGATACAGTGTATGGCGGTGACCGTATGAAGAGGACACTCTGCACCGGATGTCTTCAAGGATGGACCCGCTCCGCACCGCCGGGATGAAGATAAAATATGCCACCGGGATGAAGATAGAAGATGCCGCCTGGATGGATGAAGACCTCGCTGCCTGGATGAAGACTTCTTGCCGCATGGATGAAGATAGAAGATGCCACCTGGATGAAGATAGAAGACGCTGCCTGGATGGATGAAGACCTCGCTGCCTGGATGAAGACTACTTGCTGCATGGATGTCTGGACTTCAAAAACTGTAAGTGGATCATCGGGAGTTAGTGTTAGTTTTTTTTTTTAACTTTTTTGGGTGTTTTTTTTATATTAGGGTTTGGACTTTATGTAAAAGAGCTGAATGCCCTTTTCATGGCAATGGGTAGCTTAGATTTTTGTTAGAGTTAGGTTTTTTATTTTGGGGGTTGGTTGGGTGGTGGGTTTTACTGTTGGGAGATCTTTGTATTTTTTTTTTACAGGTAAAAGAGCTGATTTCTTTAGTGCAATGCCCAACAAAATGCCCTTTTAAGGGCTAATAGTAGTATATTGTAGGCTTTTTTTAAAAAAATTTATTGTGGGGGAGGGCTTTTTTATTTTTATAGAGCTATTAGATTAGGTATAATTGTTTTTATTTTGAATAATTTCGTTTTTTTATTTTTTGTAATTTAGTGTTTGTTATTTTTTGTAATTTAGTATTATTTATTTTTTGTAATTTTGTAATTTTTTGTTTTAGTAGTGTTAGTTTTTTTTTAATGCGTAATTTAGTTTATTTAATTAGTAGTTATATTTATTTTAGTATTACAGTTATGTTAGGTTATTTGTTTAAACTTAGGTTTTTTTAATTTCACAGGTAAGTTTTTATTTATTTTAAGATATGGATATTGTTAAAGTTAGGGGGTTGGTAGGTTTAGCGATTAATAGTTTAATTTAGTTTTTCGTGATGTGGGGAGCTGGCAGTTTAGGGGTTAATAGGTCTATTTAGTGGCAGTGATGTGGGAGGCCAGAGGTTTAGGGGTTAATAACTTTATTTAGTGGCGGCGATGTTGGAGAGCGTCGGAATAGGGGTTAATATCTTTATTATAGTGTTGGCGATGTTGGGGTGCGGGGGAATAGGGGCTAATAACTTTATTATAGTGGTGGCGATGTCGGGAGTGGCGGAATAGGGGTTAATAACTTTTATTAGTGGTGGCAATGTCGGGAGCGGCAGATTAGGGGTCAATTAGTTTCATTTACTGTTTTTGATGCAGGAGGGTGGCGGAATAGGGGTTAATAGGTAGTTTATGGGTGTTAGTGTACTTTGTAACATTTTAGTTATGAGTTTTGTGTAACAGTTTTGTTGCGCAAAATTCATAACTACTCGTCTCAGATGGCGGAATGGATCGTGTCGGTATAGGCTGTAACACAAGCATTTTAGCCTCATCGCACAACCTGTAATACCGGCGCTATGGAAATCCCACACAAAAACATAATTTTTTTGAGTGCGGGATTGACATTGCGTTACAGGCTAAAATGCTTATGGTATATCTATACGGACAAGATTCGTAATGGCTGTGTTACGGTTTTTACACTGAAATTCGTAATCTAGGTGAATGGTAATAAGTGTATTAATATAACAGTGTTGGTTACCAGGTTATGCAAATCGGGGAATGGGTAATAAAGGGATTATCTATCTTTTAATATAAAAAAAATTCTGGCATAGACTGTCCCTTTAAATGTAAACTTAATAGACTTCGGAATACTATATTTTATGTAACACACAGAGATGTGAATATAAAGAGGACCCCATATAGTCATACTGGTTATTGCTTGGTGCTGAATAGTTTTACTCACTGTCTGACCCTGACAAGCTACTCTTCGTCGTACAACTATAACACATATCACAGCAGTCAGTGCATAATTAATAAAAATCTGAGTCCACTTACCACTTCTCACGCTCTAACAGCCTCACTCAGTCTCTTGCAGTAGTGGGGGTATGATGGGCCTCAGACACTGCACAGCCTCAGATAGAAAGATATACAGACACTGATAGATAGATAGACAGACACAGATAGATAGATTGATAGATAGATAGATAGATAGATAGATAGATAGATAGATAGATAGATAGATAGATAGACAGCCATACAGACAGATAGACATAGATAGAGAGATGAACACAGATAGATAGATAGATAGATAGATAGATAGATAGATAGATAGATACAGTAGATAGATAGACAGACAGACACAGGCAGACATAGATAGATAGACAGACACAGTCAGACATACAAAGATAGACAGATATATAGACAGATAGCCATTAGATGAATAGATAGACACAGGCAGACATACAGATAGATAGATAGATAGATAGATAGATAAATATAGAACCCAGTAGACAGATAAATAGAAGATATAGATAAATAGAGATAAATAGATAGATATATAGAAAACCCAATAGACAGATAGATATATTGATAGACAGAGATAGATAGACAGACACAGGCAGACATACAGATAGATAGATAGATATAGATAGACACAGACAGTGCAAGATTTGCCACTATATAAGGAATCATTGCACCTGAGATCATTTACTTGATATTGATACGTAGTTTGACCCCGTTCATAAAGTGAATGAAAAACATGGTCTATACCAGCTCATAGATTCAATATCACTGTGCTGTGCATTATATTATTTATACATATGCTGGAGATCTTCTGAATCACAAGTATACACACCAGGAGAGAGCAGATAGGAGACAAAGTCCACCCACATTCTAGTCTGACATGAGAGTACAATTTATTGGACCAAGTATTTTGACAAATAAAAAAAAAAATCCAGGACACATTTTTTCATTTAACTTCTTTGAATAAATCATGTCAGAATAGAATTTGGGTGGACTCCTAGCCAGGATAACTGCTGTGTCCTGGTGTGAACTTTTCTTCTCCTGTTAATATTTCTCCAACATAGGTGTGTCCGGTCCACGGCGTCATCCTTACTTGTGGGATATTCTCCTCCCCAACAGGAAATGGCAAAGAGCCCAGCAAAGCTGGTCACATGATCCCTCCTAGGCTCCGCCTTCCTCAGTCATTCTCTTTGCCGTTGTACAGGCAACATCTCCACGGAGATGGCTTAGAGTTTTTTGGTGTTTAAATGTAGTTTTTATTCTTCAATTAAGAGTTTGTTATTTTAAAATAGTGCTGGTATGTACTATTTACTCTGAAACAGGAAAGAGATGAAGATTTCTGTTTGTAAGAGGAAAATGATTTTAGCAACCGTTACTAAAATCGATGGCTGTTTCCACACAGGACTGTTGAGAGGAATTAACTTCAGTTGGGGGAAACAGTGAGCAGAATTTTGCTGCTTGAGGTATGACACATTTCTAACAAGACTCGGTAATGCTGGAAGCTGTCATTTTCCCTATGGGAACCGGTAAGCCATTTTCTTAGTTTAAGTAAAAGAATAAAGGGCTTCATTAGGGCTTAAAAAACTGGTAGACATTTTTCTGGGCTAAAACGATTACTTTACTAAGTATATTTGGCAGATTATTACTTTTAATAGTTGTTAAATCTTGGGGATTGTTTTAATAAAAACGGCAGGCACTGTATTGGACACCTTTTTCACTGGGGGCCTTTTCTAGTCATAGACAGAGCCTCATTTTCGCGCCTCTAATGCGCAGTTGTTTTTGGAAAGCATGGCATGCAGATGCATGTGTGAGGAGCTAAGAACCACTGAAAAAGCTTATAGAAGGCATCATTTGGTATCGTATTCCCCTCTGGGCTTGGTTGGGTCTCAGCAAAGCAGATACCAGGGACTGTATAGGGGTTAAATGTAAAAACGGCTCCGGTTCCGTTATTTTAAGGGTTAAAGCTTTCAAATTTGGTGTGCAATACTTTTAAGGCTTTAAGTTACTGTGGTGAAATTTTGGTGAAATTTGAACAATTCCTTCATACTTTTTCACATATTCAGTAATAAAGTGTGTTCAGTTTGAAATTTAAAGGGACAGTAACGGTTTTATTGTAAAACGTTTTTTGTGCTTTGTTCACAAGTTTAAGCCTGTTTAACATGTCTGAACCATCAGATAACGATGTTCTATATGTATGAAAGCCAATGTGTCTCCCCATTTAAATATATGTGATATATTTGTGTCATAATGTCCAAACAAAGTAGGGATAATAATGCCATAGATATGATATTGCCCAAGATGATTCCTCTAAGAGGGGAGTAAGCATGGTACTGCATCATCCCCTTCTGTGTCTACACCAGTTTTGCCCACACAAGAGGCCCCTAGTACATCTAGTGTGCCAATACTTATTACCATACAACAATTAATGGCTGTAATGGATAATTCTATTGCATGCATTTTTTCCAAAATGCCTACTTATCAGAGAAAGCGTGATTGCTCTGTTTTAAACACTGAAGAGCAAGAGGACGCTGATGATATCTGTTCTGACATACCCTCACACCTATCTGAAGGGGCCAGGAGGGAGGTTTTGTCTGAGGGAGAAATTTCAGATTCAGGGAAAATTTCTCAACAAGCAGAACCTGATATTGTAACTTTTAAATTTAAATTTCAACATCTCCACGCACTACTTAAGGAGGTATTATCTACTCTGGATGATTGTGACAATTTGGTCATTCCAGAGAAATTAGGTAAGATGGACAAGTTCCTAGAGGTTCCGGTGCCCCCCGATGTTTTTCCTATACCCAAGCGGGTGGCGGACATAGTAAATAAGGAGTGGGAAAGGCCCGGCATACCTTTTGTCCTCCCCCTATATTTAAGAAATTAGTTCCTATAGTCGACCCCAGAAAGGACTTATAGCATACAGTCCCCAAGGTCGAGGGGGCGGTTTCTACTCTAAACAAACGCACTTCTATTCCTATAGAAGATAGTTGTGCTTTCAAGATCCTATGGATTAAAGGTTAGAGGGTTTGCTTAAAAAGATGTTTGTTCAGCAAGGTTACCTTCTACAACCAATTTCATGCATTGTTCCTGTCACTACAGCTGCGTGTTTCTGGTTCGAAGAACTAGAAAAGTCGCTCAATAAAGAATCTTCGTACGAGGAGGTTTTGGACAGAGTTCAAGCTCTTAAATTGGCTAACTCTTTTTTATTTTAGATGCCGCTTTGCAATTAGCTAGATTAGCGGCGAATAATTCAGGGTTTGCTATCGTGGCGCGCAGAGCGCTTTTGCTTAACATCCCTTTCAAGGGTAAAACACTGTTTGGCCCTGACTTGAAAGAGATTATTTCAGACATCACTGGGGGAAAGGGCCACGCCCTTCCTCTGGATAGGTCTTTTAAGGCTAAAAAGAAGCCAAATTTTCGTCCCTTTCGCAGAAACGGACCAGCCTCAAATTCTACACCCTCTAAGCAAGAGGGTAATACTTCTCAAATCAAGCCAGCCTGGAGGCCGATGCAAGGCTGGAACAAGGGTAAGCAGGCCAAGTCACCTGCCACTGCTACCAAAACAGCATGAAGTGTTGGCCCCCGATCTGGGAAGGATCTGGTGGGGGGCAGACTTTCTCTCTTTGCTCAGGCTGGGGCAAGAGATGTTCAGGATCCTTGGGCGCTAGAAATAGTTTCTCAAGGTTATCTCCTGGAATTCAGGGAACTACCCCCAAGGGGAAGGTTCCACGGGTCTCAATTATCTTCGAACAGGCATTCTTACACTGTGTAGAAGACCTGTTAAGCATGGGAGTGATTCATCCTGTTCCATTAGGAGAACAAGGGATGGGTTTTTACTCCAACCTGTTCATAATTCCCAAAAAAGAGGGAACATTCAGACCTATTTTAGATCTCAAGATTCTAAACTAGTTTCTAAGGGTTTCATCATTCAAAATGGAAACCATTCGAACGATCCTTCCTACCATCCAGGAAGGTCAATTCATGACCACGGTGGACTTTAAGGATGCGTACCTACGTATTCCTATCCACAAGGAACATTTTCGGTTCCTAAGGTTCGCCTTTCTGGACAAGCATTACCTGTGGCACTTCCATTCGGATTAGCCACTGCTTCAAGGATTTTCACAAGGGTACTAGGGTCCCTTCTAGCGGTGCTAAGACCAAGGGGCATTGCAGTAGTACCTTACTTGGACGACATCCTGATTCAAGTGTCGTCTCTGTCAAAAGCAAGGGCTCATACGGACATTGTCCTAGCCTTTCTCAGATCTCACAGGTGGAAAGTGAACATAGAAAAAAGTTCTCTGTCCCCGTCAACAAGAGTTCCCTTCTTGGGAACAATAATAGTTTCCTTAGAAATTAAGGTTTTTCTGACAGAGGCCAGAAAATCAAAACTTCTAAGCTCTTGTCAGGTACTTCATTCTGTTCTTCTTCCTTCCATAGCGCAGTCCATGGAAGTAATAGGTTTGATGGTTGCGGCAATGGACATAGTTCCTTTTGCACGAATTCATCTAAGACCATTGCACCTGTGCATGCTCAGACAGTGGAATGGGGATTATACAGACTTGTCTCCGACGATACAAGTAGATCAAATAACCAGAGATTCACTCCGTTGGTGGCTGACCCTGGACAACTTGTCACAGGGAATGAGCTTCCGCAGACCAGAATAGGTCATTGTCATGACCGACGCCAGTCTGGTGGGCTGGGGCGCGGTCTGGGAACCCCTGAAAACTCAGGGTCTATGGTTTCGGGAAGACTCTCTTCTCCCGATAAACATAATGGAACTGAGAGCGATATTCAATGCTCTCAAGGCTTGGCCTCGACTAGCAAAGGCCAAATTCATAAGGTTTCAATCAGACATCATGACGACTGTTACATATATCAACCATCAGGGGGTAACAAGGAGTTCCCTGGCGATGGAGGAGCATCCGGGGGAGTGGGAACTCCATCTGGAAATCTTTGCCCAAATAACTCAATTATGGGGCATTCCAGACATGGTTCTGATGGCCTCTCGTCAGAACTTCATGGTCCCTTGTTACGGGTCCAAATCCAGGGATCCCAAGGCGACTCTATTGGATACAATAGTAGCACCTTGGATCTTCAACCTAGCTTATGTATTCCCACCGTTTCCTCTCATTCCCAGGCTGGTAGCCAGGATCAATCTGGAGAGGGCTTCGGTGACCTTGATAGTTCCTGTGTGGCCACGCAGGACTTGGTATGCAGACCTGGTGAATGTGTCATCGGCTCCACCATGGAAGCTACCTTTGAGACAGGACCTTCTTATTCAGGGTCCATTCGAACATCCGAATCTGGTTTTCCTCCAACTGACTGCTTGGAGTTTGAATGCTTGATTTTATCAAAGCGTGGGTTTTCAGATTCTGTAATAGATACTCTTATTCAGGCTAGAAAGCCTGTAACTAGAAAAATTTACCATAATATATGGAAAAAATATATCTGTTGGTGTGAATCTAAAGGATTCCCATGGAACAAGATAAAAATTCCTAAGATTCTTTCCTTTCTACAAGAAGGTTTGTAGAAAGGATTTTCTGCGAGTTCTCTGAAGGGACAGATCTCTGCTTTATCTGTTTTACTTCACAAAAGGCTGGCAGCTGTGCCAGACGTTTAAGCGTTTGTTCAGGCTCTGGTTAGAATCAAGCCTGTTTACAGACCTTTGACTCTTCCCTGGAGTCTTAATCTAGTTCTTTCAGTTCTTCAAGGGGTTCCGTTTGAACCCTTACATTCCGTAGATATTAAGTTATTATCTTGGAAAGTTTTGTTTTAGGTTGCAATTTCTTCCGCTAGAAGAGTTTCTGAGTTATCTGTTCTGCAGTGTTCTCCGCCCTATCTGGTCCATGCAGATAAGGTGGTTTTACGTACTGAGCCTGGTTTTCTTCCGAAGGTTGTTTCCAACAAAAATATTAACCAGGAGATAGTTGTACCTTCTTTGTGTCCGAATCCAGTTTCATAGAAGGAACGTTTGTTACACAATTTGGACGTTGTCCGTGCTCTAAAATTCTATTTAGATGCTACAAATGATTTCAGACAAACATCTTCCTTGTTTGTTGTTTATTCTGGTAAAAGGAGAGGTCAAAAAGCAACTTCTACCTCTCTATCTTTTTGGCTTAAAAGCATCATCAGATTGGCTTATGAGACTGCCGGACGGCAGCCTCCTGAAAGAATCACAGCTCATTCCACTAGGGCCGTGGCTTCCACATGGGCCTTTAAGAACGAGGCTTCTGTTGATCAGATATGTAAGGCAGCGACTTGGTCTTCACTGCACACTTTTACCAAATTTTACAAATTTGATACTTTTGCTTCTTCTGAGGCTATTTTTGGGAGAAAGGTTTTGCAAACCGTGGTGCCTTCCATCTAGGTGACCTGATTTGCTCCCTCCCATCATCCGTGTCCTAAAGCTTTGGTATTGGTTCCCACAAGTAAGGATGACGCCGTGGACCGGACACACCTATGTTGGAGAAAACAGAATTTATGTTTACCTGATAAATTACTTTCTCCAACGGTGTGTCCGGTCCACGGCCCGCCCTGGTTTTTTAATCAGGTCTGATGATTTATTTTCTTTAACTACAGTCACCACGGTATCATATGATTTCTCCTATGCAAATATTCCTCCTTTACGTCGGTCAAATGACTGGGGAAGGCGGAGCCTAGGAGGGATCATGTGACCAGCTTTGCTGGGCTCTTTGCCATTTCCTGTTGGGGAGGAGAATATCCCACAAGTAAGGATGACGCCGTGGACCGGACACACCGTTGGAGAAAGTAATTTATCAGGTAAACATAAATTCTGTTTTCTCTTCAGTTCACACCAGGAGAGGGCAGTTAACCTGTCTAGGAGACAGAGTGCACTCAATTGTCCCTCCCTTTTACTGGCTTACAGACTGTTACAGGGGGGCCCTGATGTTAAAACAAGACCGCAGTGTAAGTATAAGTCTTCACTGACTGTTGCGGGGCCAATTTCACGTGATGTTAAGGGAAACATTTGATTGGCTTTGGCTGGCTGAGGCTCACAAGGGGCTTGTTGTCAGGTGCAGAACAAAGCCTTCAAGGACTGTTGCCTGGGCTTGTTGTCAGGTGCAGAGCATAGCCTTCCAGGACTGTTTGATTGGCTTTGGCTGGCTGAGGCTCAAAGGGGGCTTGTTGTCAAGTGCAGAGCATAGCCTTCCAGGACTGTTGCCGGGCTTTGGCTGACTCACAGGGGGCTTGTTGTCAAGCGTAGAGCTTAGTGTTCACAGATCACGTCCAACAACCTGGCCGCTAAGCTCTGCTCTTGACAACAAGCCCCCTGTCAGTCAGCCAAAGCAAATAAAATGTGTGCCGCAAAACTTAGTGGTGACAGACTAACACCGTGAGTGACCCATAGTAACCTCTCTGTCCTGCCCTTCCCTTTCCCTTATTATTCTGTTGTGCCCTGGGCCCTCCTTCCTGGAAAATATTAAGCCTAGTCCAGTCAAGTAATAATAACAATTAAAAAAAAGACACTTTATAAAAAAGTTTTTTTTTCTGAGTCTCTAAGTTGGGTTTTTTTGGAGTGTGTTTGGGCCCCCCCAGCATGGGCCCCGGTGCAGTCACACTCCTAACAGTGTGGGGCTGTGTGCAGTGAGGTTGTTGTGTGTGCAATGTAGGGGCTATGTTTGCAGTTATGGTGTTGTGTGGGCAAATATACACACACACACATACACTGTGCAGCCACTTTATTAGGTACAGCCCTTCTGTGCATACAAATGATTTGTTCCACTACGTTCCATGTGACGTGGCCACAGTTTTGGTATAAATACAGCAGAACAACATTCCTATTATCAGGTAAGCGTACAAACCGCAGCGAGAATGGGGAAGAGCAGTTATCTAATGGACTTTGGACGTGGCATGATAGAAGGTGCAAGACGTTCTGGACAAGTGTATCTGAAATGGCAGTACTCCTGAACTTTTTACATACCACAGATTCAAGGGTGTATTGAGAATGGTGGAATGAACAAAAAATATCCAATAAGCATCAGTCCTGTGGAAGAAAATTGTTTGTTAATAATAGAGGTCAGAGGAGGATGGCTAGATTTGTGCAAGCAAACAGACAGGCCACAATTTTGTGAATCACATCAGAATTCAACCTTGGTGTGGAGAAGCACCACTAGGCGCACTTTGTCAGCCTCAACAGTCAGCGTCCACGTCGGGTGCCATTGTTATCAGAGAAGAACAAGAGAGCATGCCTTCTGTGGGCACAACAACACCAGCACTGGACCATCGAAGAAAAAAGTAACTTGGTCTGACGAGTCAAAGTTCCTAGTGCGTGATGTTGATGGCAGGCCCGAATTTGGCAAAAACAGCATGAATTGATGGACCCCTCATGCCTGATAAAAATTGTGCAAGGTGGTGGGGGAGGTGTTATGGTGTGGGAAATGCACAACCGTTGGGTCCATCTGTTCATGTTGACAGTTTATCCTCTGGCAGATGTTTACTTCCAGCAGGATAATGCACCGGTGCACAAAGTTTGCATCACTATGGGATGGTTCCTGGAACATGACAATGACTTTTCTTTGCCGCAGTGGCCCGCTCAGTCCCCGGTTCTCAATCCTATTGAACATCTTTGAGATGAGAAAGAGCTATTCACTGCAGGTCTACACCTCCATCGAATCTCCATGAGTTGTGTGACACACTTATGTCTGTATGGTACATAACATCTCCACAATGTTATCAGCATCTTGTTGAATCCATGCCTAGATGAATTCAAGCTGTTTTAAAGGCTCAACACGCTACTAGGTAGCTGTACCTAGTAAAGTGACAACACAGTGTATCTACACATATACAAACACACACATATACATATATACACACATAAATACATACACACACATACATATATACTGTAATACATACATACATATACACACACATACCTATATACATACACACACATATACATATAAACACATACATACACACACATATATATACACATACAGCAGACACATATACATACATAAAAAGAAAATTATTAACCTGTTAAAAAACAAACAATAATAAATCAAACAAAAAACAATGTGTTAGTGCAAAAGGATATGTCCAAAAAAGTCAATTGGAGACTAAATCCCAACTCCAAATGTGCATAAGTGATCCCAGTGATTACTTCTCAGTGGAAATGAATGCTGCAGTCAAACTCCAAGGGTTAACCTCAAATAAAACAGATGAATGCTGCCAATAGTGAAGTCCTGTGAGACTACAGGGTTAATTCACATGTAAGTTGTATACTCACATATGGCAGAGCTTCACATCAAGCTCTAGATATAAAAGCAATGGGAGACTCCAACAGGAGCAGATAGAATTGAACTCAGATGAATGTTAAAACAATTTATTAAAACGTGTTAAAATCACAGGGGTTTACAAACAACCACAGCTAGAACATCCGTATATTACACTGACTGTATATTGTAAACAATGTCTGATTACAGTTTGCAGTTCAGAAGGTTGGTCTCCGCCCACAACGTGACATCACACGCTCAAAATCCAATTCCAAATTATCTGTGCCAAAAGAAGGTGTTTTTAACATTCTTAAACCTCTTGGTGTAATACTATCTTTTAAATATTTCTCAAGTGTTAAAACTTCTAACTGTCGCGATCGCTCAGCTGATCGCTCTTTCAACTCTTTGTTTTTTTTCGGCGCTGTTGCGCTTCCCTTGGTTGCCTAGCAACTCTGCATGCTACCGGCCCCTTCTGCTGACGTCAGAAGGGCTTCTTATTCCGACGTCTCCTTTCCTCCGGTGCCTGTTTGTTCTTATTCTTGGCTTGTGAGTACTATTTTGAACTTCTTGCTATATTTGAACTGCTGGCTTGCTTGACTTCGACCCTGCTTAACCCCTACCTGCCTGATACCTCATTGCTGGACTTTGCTTACCTGACTATTCTTCTGATTAACTCCAAACTGCCTGATTACACGTTGCTGGAACTTGGCTTGCTTGTTTATCCTACTGGTTAACCTCTACCTGCATGATAACTCGTTGCTGGACTATGCTTATCTGACTATTCTACTGGTTAACCCCTAACGGCCTGATTACACGTTGCTGGAACTTGGCTTGCTTGTTTATCCTACTGGTTAACCTCTACCTGCATGATAACTCGTTGCTGGACTATGCTTATCTGACTATTTTACTGGTTAACCCCTAACGGCCTGATTACACGTTGCTGGAACTTTGCTTGCTTGACTATTCTACTGGTTAACCCCTAACTGCCTGATTACACGTTGCTGGACTTTGCTTGCTTGATTATTCTTCTGGTTAACCCCTACCTGCCTGATTACACGTTGCCGGACTTTGCTTGTTTTATTACTCTATTGGTTAACCCTAAATCTGCTTGATCACTCGTTGCTGGACATTGTTGGTCTGACGACTCTCTTGGATAATCCCTATCTGCTTGAAGTTTCATCGCCTGATCCTGCTGAGCCAACTCCCACTTTATTTCAGTGAGTACTTATCATACTGAAGCTGTCGTGGGGTCAGGTCCTGGTTTATACTCACAGTGCTAGGGTGTAATAACCTAATTCTAGCATTGGGGTCTGGCTCTGGACTTTTCCTATCCTGACACTATCTCAAACTTAACTTCTTTAATCATACATTTTTCAAGTGACTTCATTAAGCTCTCTAAATCATTAGAAATAGGTGTGTCATAATCAAAAAAAGATTCAACATTAGTGGATCTTTTCCTTCTAATGTCAAATATAGACATATTGTGCACTGTTTTAACATTCATCTGAGTTCACTACTATCTGCTCATGCTGTAGTCTCCCATAGCGTTTATATCTAGAGCTTGATGTGAAGCTCTGCAGTATGTGAGTATACAACTTACATGTGAATTAACTATTTAGTCTCACAGGACTTCACTACTGGCAGCATTGATCTGTTTTATTTGAGGTTAACCCTTGGAGTTGGACTGCAGTATTCATTTCCACTGAGAAGTAATCCCTGGGATCACTTATGCACATTTGGAGTTGGGATTTAGTCTCCAATTGAATTTTTGGACATATCCTTTTTGCAGTAACACATTGTTTTTTGTTTCACATATATATACATATATACACACATACAACACATGCACACATACAATGCACACACATATACATATACACACATACAACATGCACATGCATATACACACATACAAACACATATACACACATACAACACACACACATATACATACACATACAATGCACACATACAACACACACATATACATATACACACATACATATACACACACATATACACACATACAACACACACACATATACATACACATACAATGCACACATACAACACACACATGCATATACATATACACACATACAACACGCACATGCATATACATATACACACACTTATACACACATATACACACATACAAACACATATACATATACACACATACAACACACACACATATACACACATACAATGCACACATACAACACACACATGCATATACATATACACACATACACACACATGTACAGATTACTAGATTGTAAGTTCCCATGGGAATAAGGCCCTCAATTCCTCCTGTATGTGTTTGTAAATTTTGTCTTGTCTCTTACAAGTTTTATATCATTGTTTTATTTAAATTAATTGTACCCATGGACAGCGCTGCGGAATATGTTGGCGCTTCATAAATAAAGTATAATAATAATAATAATAACACACACATACACACAAATGCCTTTTGTCTATGTGGCAGATAGTTGAATAGTGCAGTTTTTTTCATTGTACTGCTCAGCTGTAGAGCACTTATACGTGTGTAAGGGTTGCTGTGCTACAGTCAACTTTTTCCTAACTGGTTATGTAGATGTTCACCAGGTACAGGCATATGTGTATATGCTGCTGCTGATTAGTGTACACAGTTTATGTATGTAAACAGTAAATACATTAAATGGTTCAAAACATGCAAATAATAATTTTATACATACAGTAAGAAATGAATTAGTTTTGCTTTTTAAAATGACTATAGACTTCCTCTACATTTAACAATATTAAGCACCACTTTAGTAGACAGGGAATGTTGTGCAGAGCATATATGATCTACAGATTTACACAAACATATATCCACTGCTCATATCCATATATAAAACGTTATGCTTTATTTTCAACTTCTTACAAAACAGAAGTACAGTGGAGTCACAGCATATGACAGCATTTCATGGTACATCTAGCAGGGTACACCATACGCATTTCACACATGCTGCCTGTGACAGTGATGAAAGTACATAGGTTGTGCAGATGTGCGGATTCTTAAGGGGACATCAAACAGTAATTAGATGCTAGATATAATGTAACTAATACAAAGATAAACATGAGAATAATATGACGATGTATTTTTAAAAATCTCCAGTGCCCCCTGGTGGATGTGCACAGCTAACAGGACCGGGAGAACAGCCTCCTGCTGATGTGTGCACTGAATGAAGTGGGGTTGGTGTCATAGAGAAATCATTCCTCCCTGTACTTAGGGGCTGATTTATCAAAGCATCAATCTAGGCGCATTTGCTGGAGTCAATACGGTCGCCAGACATCGTTGGTGCAAATCTATATTTTACGGGCTTATTTATTAAAAATCTGTCAAAAACACGAGCGTCAAGACCGGTGCAATTAGCATCGGACTGTTGATAAATAAGTCATCAATGTCACAGATATTTTTCATGTGGGTTTGTTTTATACCAATATTGTGGGATCCTTCACTGGGGTTCAGTGTAAATAGACCCTCTTAGGTTACCCCTGGACCCTCTCTCGCCATTATCCTGACTTGTCTATCTGGTCAGCTTAGCCTCCCATCTCCTATGGATAGGGTGTGATCATCATGCATGCTCAGTGTGGCCCCTTGTGCTGTCTGCTTGTGTCCCCTTGTGGGTCAGTATGTATTTTATGGAAAACTTTTAACTCCACCCCCTCTAATAAGGTAGGTTCGAATAAATGATTGGCTAACACTAATTACAGATTAATTAACATTTTTGTTAATGAGCTAATGTTTAGCAGTCAGAATATTTTTTCCCTCGGAAGATGGCACTCGTCACTAAGCTATAATAGACAAATATGTATTTTGTAAATATGTTCTGAAAAACAAGTCAGTATCTCGATTTGACCCTTAACCAAGGTTGAACCCCACTAATGTTTATAGAAAAAGACACTTACTGGAACCATGTATGAAAAACATGGGTATATTTGTGGATATTTTTACAAATAATATAATGATAGGAATCATGCAGCTATGTTAGGGACCTTGAATATCATAGTAACTAAACATAGATTATTTTGATAAAGTACAAAAACTTCACAGTAAGCAATTATATACTGACAAGCAGCACTAGCTAATAGCTACATATTAATACTGAAAAATAATATATATGTGTATGTGTACCTGAATCTATAAGTAAATACACATGATACATTTTACCCCTATATTATATAGCACAGACATATGTGATTAATATGCAATATCAAAATGGTGACTTTTACTGGACAATTGTCCTGATGTAATCCCCCTCTTAAGATGACCTGTCACGAGTGAGAGAGAGAAGGTAATCTCGATAAATGTCCTGTTATCAGGTATACAGTGATTTAGTACCTGAATGGGGTAAAATTTAACTTATAAAATATTTTAACATTTATTGGTGTAGGAAAATATCAAGTCAGTCAAGCAATGCCCACTTGTGTATACAGTATATGTCCCTTTAAGTGGTTGCAATGCTGCATCTCCAAGAAACAAAATAAAGTATAAAGTTTGCAGTTTCTTTTTCCAGGCATCCACATAAACCAAATTATCGTATAGTGTGTGGTTACTGTCAGGATTAAACCACCAGATTGTTTCAGAACAACTTTATTTCTGTGTATGTGTGTGGCCAATGAGAATGTGTGTAGCAACTGCATAAGAAATTATTGTGCTATTTTTGGTTGATTAAACATCATAGTTGTGCCTGTATCAGGCCTCCATCGCGTGGATCAGGTATTTGATAGACATCATGGATCCACGAGGAACACTTGGCACAGTATGATGATAGCCCAGAACATGGTGGTCCCTTTAATGGTTATCTCTCTTTGGATCAAGCATCTGTCAGTTTAAGCTTGACACCTATAACAAAAGAAATAGCACATTAAGTATATTTCTATAAAATAATGTCACATCCCATCTCTACTTGCTATGAGATGTGAGACCTGAAAAAACATAATTTATGTAAGAACTTACCTGATAAATTCATTTTTTTCATATTAGCAAGAGTCCATGAGCTAGTGACGTATGGGATATACATTCCTACCAGGAGGGGCAAAGTTTCCCAAACCTTAAAATGCCTATAAATACACCCCTCACCACACCCACAATTCAGTTTAACGAATAGCCAAGAAGTGGGGTGATAAAAAAGGAGCGAAAGCATTAAAATTAAGGAATTGGAATAATTGTGCTTTATACAAAAAAATCATAACCACCACAAAAAAAAGGGTGGGCCTCATGGACTCTTGCTAATATGAAAGAAATGAATTTATCAGGTAAGTTCTTACATAAATTATGTTTTCTTTCATGTAATTAGCAAGAGTCCATGAGCTAGTGACGTATGGGATAGCAGATACCCAAGATGTGGAACTTCCACGCAAAAGTCACTAGAGAGGGAGGGATAAAATAAAGACAGCCAATTCCGCTGAGAAAATAATCCACAACCCAAATCAAAAAGTTTTAATCTTATAATGAAAAAAACTGAAATTATAAGCAGAGGAATCAAACTGAAACGGCTGCCTGAAGTACTTTTCTACCAAAAACTGCTTCAGAAGAAGAGAAAACATCAAAATGGTAGAATTTAGTAAAAGTATGCAAAGAAGACCAAGTTGCTGCTTTGCAAATCTGATCAACAGAAGCTTCATTCCTAAAAGCCCAGGAAGTAGAAACTGACCTAGTAGAATGAGCCGTAATCCTTTGAGCGGGGATTTACCCGACTCCACATAAGCATGATGAATCAAAGACTTTAACCAAGACGCCAAAGAAATGGCAGAAGCCTTCTGACCTTTCCTAGAACCAGAAAAGATAACAAATAGACTAGAAGTCTTCCTGAAATCTTTAGTTGCTTCAACATAATATTTCAAAGCTCTAACTACATCCAAAGAATGTAAAGATCTCTCCAGAGAATTCTTAGGATTAGGACACAATGAAGGGACAACAATTTCTCTACTAATGTTGTTAGAATTCACAACTTTAGGTAAAAATGTAAATGAAGTCCGACACACCGCCTTATCCTGATGAAAAATCAGAAAAGGAGATTCACAAGAAAGAGCAGATAATTCAGAAACTCTTCTAGCAGAAGAGATGGCCAAAAGGAACAAAACTTTCCAGGAAAGTAATTTAATATCCAGAGAATATATAGGTTCAAACGGAGGAGCCTGTAAAGCCCTCAGAACCAAATTGAGACTCCAAGGAGGAGAAATTGACTTAATGACAGGCTTAATTCGAACCAAAGCCTGTACAAAACAATGAATATCAGGATGATTAGCAATCTTTCTGTGAAAAAGAACCGAAAGAGCAGAGATTTGTCCTTTCAAGGAACTTGCAAACCATCTTGAAGAAATTGTAAAATTCTAGGAATTCTAAAAGAATGCCAAGAGAATTTATGTCAAGAACACCAAGAAATGTAAGTCTTCCAGATAGATCTTCCTAGACACAGATTTACGAGCCTGTAACATAGTATTAATCACTGAATCAGAGAAACCTCTATGACTAAGTATTAAGCGTTCAATCTCCATACCTTCAAATCCTGATGGAAAAATGGGCCTTGAGATAGAAGGTCTGGCCTTAACGGAAGTGTCCAAGGTTGGCAACTTGCCATCCGAACGAGATCCGCATACCAAAACCTGTGTGGCCATGCTGGAGCCACCAGCAGTACAAACGAACGCTCCATTAGGATTTTGGAAATCACTCTTGGAAGAAGAACTAGAGGCGGAAAGATATAAGCAGGTTGATAATTCCAAGGAAGTGACAACGCATCCACCGCTTCCGCCTGAGGATCCCTGGATCTGAACAGATACCTGGGAAGTTTCTCGTTTAGATGAGAGGCCATCAGATCTATGTCTGGAAGCCCCCAGATTTGTACAATCTGAAGAAATACCTCTGGGTCAAGAGACCATTCGCCCGGATGTAGCGTCTGGTGACTGAGATAATCCGCTTCCCAATTGTCTATACCTGGGATGTGAACTGCAGAAATTAGACAGGAGCTGGATTCCGCCCATACAAGTATCCAAGAAACTTCTTTTATAGCCTGGGGACTGTGAGTCCCCCCTTGATGATTGACATATGCCACAGTTGTGACATTGTCTGTCTGAAAACAAATAAACTATTCTCTCTTCAGAAGAGGCCAGAACTGAAGAGCTCTGAAAATCGCACAGAGTTCCAAAATATTGATTGGTAATCTCGCCTCCTGAGATTCCCAAACCCCCTGCGATGTCAGAGATCCCCATACAGCTCCCCAACCTAAAAGACTTGCATCTGTTGGGATCATAGTCCAGGTTGGACGAACAAAAGAGGCCCCTTGAACTAAACGATGGTGATCCAACCACCACGTCAGAGAAGAACGAACATTGGGATTTAAGGATATTAATTGTGATATCTTTGTATAATCCCTGCACCATTGATTCAGCATACAAAGCTGGAGAGGTTTCCATGCATAAAGCTACCGAAGGGAAAGATTGAGACTGAAGGTTTCGACAAGCTGAGACCAATTTCAGACGTCTCTTTTCTGTAAGAGACAAAGTCATGGACACTGAATCTATTTGGAAACCTAAAAAGGTTACCCTTGTCTGAGGAATCAAGGAACTCTTTGGTAAATTGATCCTCCAACCATGTCTTTGAAGAAACAACACAAGTTGATTTGTGTGAGATTCTGCAGAATGTAAAGACTGAGCAAGTACCAAGATATCGACCAAATAAGGAAATATCGCAATACCCTGCTCCCTGATTACAGAGAGAAGGGCACAGAGAACCTTCGAAAAGATCCTTGGGGCTGTAGCTAGACCAAAAGGAAGAGCAACAAACTGGTAATGCTTGTCTAGAAAAGAGAATCTCAGGAACTGATAGTGATCCGGATAAATTGGAATATGAAGATATGCATCCTGTAAGTCTATTGTGGACATATAATGCCCTTGCTGAACAAAAGGCAGAATAGTCCTTATAGTCACCATCTTGAATGTTGGTATCCTTACATAACGATTCAATATTTTTAGATCCAGAACTGGTCTGAAAGAATTCTCTTTCTTTGGAACAATAAACAGATTTGAATAAAACCCCAGGCCCCGTTCCAGAACTGGAACTGGCATAATTACCCCAGCTGACTCCAGATCTGAAACACATTTCATAAACGCTTGAGCCTTCACTGGGTTTCCTGGAATGCGTAAAAGAAAAAATCTTCTCACAGGCGGTCTTACCTTGAAACCTATTCTGTACCCTTGTGAAACAATGTTCTGAATCCAAAGACTTTGAATCAAATTGATCCAAACATCTTTGAAAAATCGTAACCTGCCCCCTACCAGCTGAGCTGGAATGAGGGCCGCACCTTCATGCGGATTTGGGAGCTGGTTTTGACTTTCTAAAAGACTTGGATTTATTCCAGACTGGAGAAGGTTTCCAAACGGAAACTGTTCCTTTAAAGGAAGGGTCAGGCTTTTGTTCCTTATTCTGACGAAAGGAACGAAAACGATTAGCAGCCCTATATTTACCTTTAGATTTTTTATCCTGAGGTAAAAAGGCTCCCTTCCACCCAGTAACAGTTGAAATTATTGAGTCTAACTGAGAACCAAACAATTTATTACCTTGGAAAGAAAGAGAAAGCAATGTTGACTTAGAAGTCATATCTGCATTCCAAGACTTAAGCCATAAAGCTCTTCTAGCTAAAATAGCTAAAGACATATACCTGACATCAATTCTAATGATATCGAAAATGGCATCACACATAAAGTTATTAGCATGTTGAAGAAGTTTAATAATGCTATAAACATTATGGTCTGACACTTGTTGCGCTAAAGCCTCCAACCAGAAAGTTGAAGCTGCAGCAACATCAGCCAAAGAAATAGCAGGTCTAAGAAGATTACCTGAACATAAATAAGCCTTCCTTAGAAAGGATTCAAGCTTTCTATCTAAAGGATCTTTAAAACGAAGTACTATCTGCTGTAGGAATAGTAGTACGTTTAGCAAAAGTAGAAATAGCCCCATCAACTTTGGGGATTTTATCCCAAAACTCTAATCTGTCAGATGGCAAAGGGTACAAATTCTTAAACCTTGGAGAAGGAGTAAATGAAGTACCCAGACTATTCCATTCCCTAGAAATTACTTCTGAAATAGCATCAGGAACTGGAAAAACTTCTGGAATAACCACAGGAGGTTTAAAAACTGCATTTAAACGCTTAGTAGTTTTAATATCAAGAGGACTATACTCCTCCATATCTAAAGCAATCAACACTTCCTTAAGTAAAGAACGAATAAACTCCATCTTAAATAAATATGAAGATTTATCAGTGTCAATATCTGAGGTAGAATCTTCTGAATCAGATAGATCCACATCAGAAATAGATAAGTCAGAATGATGGCGGTCATTTAAAAATTCATCTGAAATATGTGAAGTTTTAAAAGATCTCTTACGTTTAGCAGAAGGAGGAATAACAGACAGAGCCTTCCGAATAGATTTAGAAACAAATTCTTTAACATTAACAGGAACATCCTGAACATTAGATGTTGAAGGAACAACAACAGGTAATGGAATATTACTAATGGAAATACTTTCTGCGTTTGAAAGCTTATCATGACAAGTATCACAAACAACAGCCGGAGGAACAGTTACCAAAAGTTTACAACAAATGCACTTAGCTTTGGTAGAACCGACATCAGGCAGCGTCTTTCCAGAAGTAGATTCTGATCCAGGGTCAGGTAATGACATATTGCAATATGTAAAAGAAAAAACAACATATAAAGCAAAATTATCAAATTCCTTAAATGGCAGTTTCAGGAATGGGAAAAAATGCAAAATGAAACAAGCTTCTAGAAAACCAGAAGCAACTGAATAGTGAGACTGAAATAGTGTGAAAAAAACTGGCGCCAGGAATGACGCCCATATTTTTGGCGCCAAGAATGACACCCATATTTTTTGGCGCCAAAAAAACGTCCGCAATACACATACGTCAAAAATGACGCAATTACGTAAAAACTTCCGGCACCAACTATGACGCCAGAAATGACGAAATTTTTGCGCCAAAAAAGTCTTGCGCCAAAAATGACGCAATAAATAGAAGCATTTTCTGCACCCGCGAGCCTAACAGCCCGCAGTTTTTGAAAAAAAGTCAATTGAAAATTTAAGGTAAGAAAAATGAAATTTATATGCATTTTCCCAAAAAATGAAACTGACAGTCTGAATGAAGGAATACTGATTATCCTGAATCATGGCAAATATAAGTTTAAACACATATATTTAGAACTTTACATATAAAGCGCCCAACCATAGCTTTGAGTGAACAGAAGAAAGAAGAAGGTTGGCGCTTACCACTTCCAGAGATCCGTGCATTCAGGTTGCGTTCGCTTCAGCGTAGGCACATGTCCTTCGTCCGGTGATGCTTCCTGGAGCTCTGGTCCTAACGCCTCCGCTTCCGGCGTACACTTGTGACGTATGTACCAAACAAACAAAGGAGCCTGGCTAACAGAAAGGATACTTTCACAAATCTTCACCAACCTCTCGGTTCAGGGACATCCATGAAGGGAAAACACACACCGGTCAGTATACTTAAAAACAGGATCTTTATTGGAGTGGATAAAAACAAAGTAGGAGACAAGGCTCCATTAAACAGGAGAAAAGGCTACAGCTTGACTGACTGCAGACATGTTTCGCGTGTGTCTACACGCTTGTTCACTGCTGTCTGTCAGCTGTACAATTTGCCTCTATTTAAAGAGGCCTGTCTCAATTAAAATCAAATTTGCATTTAACCCTTTCCCTTCTAGTTTGATTGATGGTACACAGAGTCAGATGAGAAACAAAGTCAGATACTAAGATCATATACATATAAATAGTTAACACTGGAAAGACTAAGAAAAACTCTATATGGGTAAATATTTGATGTTTTAAAGCTGTATGAGGTTAAAGAGCTCTTAATATTTTCTACAGATATACCTGAATGATGAATTCTTACTTGGATTTATTAAATAAATAAATTAACATCGCTCTCCTTATTGATACCATTAGGGTGACTGGTTTTTAACTCAAAAATCCACTTTGCTTCCTTGAAATTGAGTCTATATTCCCTGTTTCCCCCTCTTTTATGTTTCTTCACATAATCAATTGCCTGTATGCAAAGCAATGAGGCATCCCCCTGATGCATATTTTTAAAGTGTCTTGAGACCGGTGTATCCCTGTCTGGGTCCTCAATGTCTCGTATATGTTCTAGAGCCCTATCTTTGACACAACGTTTTGTTCTACCAACGTATTGGATCTGGCACCCCCTACAGGTCAGGAGATATATGACATGTGTTGATTTACAATTTAGATTAAATTTAATGTCATATTCACGGCCTGTTACTGTAGACTTAAATTTGGTTCCCTCTTTTATATAGTCACATGTTTTGCATCTCTGTGCTTTGCATTTAAAGAACCCTAATCTATTAGGTAACCATGTTTTTTTATGTACAAAGGGTAAATCAGATGGGGCTACCATATTCCCAATGGTGAGACCCTTTCTTGATACAAATTTGCAACCTTCTCTTGTGATCTCTTCTAAACCTGAGTCTACAGCTAAGATGGGTAAACTCTCCTTTATAATGTTGCAGATTTTATTAAACTCCAGACTGTAGGGGGTGCTAAAGACAATTTTATTTTTTGTAATTTTTCCCTTTTTGTATTTGTCTCCGTGCTGGTTTTTGTATTTTAAGAGATTTTCCCTAGGTATTCGATCTACCTCCTCTTTTGTTCTTTTTAATAGTGGCTCTGGATACCCTCTTTCTATTAATCTATTTTCCAAGATTTTGCATTGGGTATCATAGTTTTGTTCATTTGAAAATATTCGTCTGGTTCTCAGGAACTGACCTTTTGGAATTGCCTTCTTGACATGTCTAGGGTGACACGATTTATAATTTAAAATTGTGTTGCCACCTGTGGGTTTCCTATATACTGTAGTGTTTATTATATTTGCTTCTGGATCCACCACCAACTCCAAATCCAAGAATTTAATGGTGGTCCTGTTATACTCTGCTGTGAATTTTAAATTCATATCATTGGAATTAATATTCCTAATGAAATTTTGTATGGATGTTTCATCTCCATTCCACACCACCAACAAGTCATCAATGTACCTTCCATAGTATACAAAATGTTCCTTTAGAGGATTGCCATCTCCATAGACGTGGCACGCCTCCCACCAACCCATGAACAGGTTGGCATAGGAGGGGGCAAATTTTGCCCCCATGGCAGTGCCACGCCTCTGGAGATAGCAGTCCCCCTCAAAGATGAAAAAATTATGTTGAAGCAAAAATTCTATAGCAGTAAGTAAAAAATAAATAATATCTTTGCTATAGTTAGAAAAATTATTCAGAAAATAAGATACTGCCGTCAGACCTAGGTGGTGTGGAATGGAAGTGTACAAAGATGTAACATCAATTGTAAGAAACCTATAGGATTCCTGCCACTTAATTTGATTTACTTTATTTAATACCTGGGTTGAGTCTCTGATGTAGCTCATTAATGTCCCCACTAATGGTTGTAGATAACAATCAACCAATTCAGATAATGGTTCCAGAAGGGAGCCCACCCCCGATATGATGGGTCTACCGGGGGGATTTAGGTTGTCCTTATGTAGTTTAGGAACAAAATAGAAAATGGGCGTGAGTGGAGTAGGCGGGAGTAAAGTGTCAAAATAAGTTTCCTTGAATGCACCTGCTTGTTTGCCTAGTTGCAAAATATCTTCCAATTTAGCTCTAAATTTTTGTGTGGGATTAAAGGTTAATTTGGTATAGATTTCTGGGTCATTTAATTGTCTTAGGGCTTCTGAGATGTAATACCCACGGTCCATGACCACTACATTCCCACCTTTGTCTGATTCCTTAATCACTATATCATGATTGCATTTTAGTTTGTTTAAAGCTCCTTTCTGTGTCAGTGTAAGATTGTGTAAATATTGACTTTTTGATGATTTTTGGGAGGTCAGATTTTCAGACAATTTTATTAATTTTTGTTCCACTGTGCGCTGAAATATATCTATGCTTTTGCTTCTGCTATTTACAGGATAGAAAATGCTTTTCTGCATGCTTGGTTTAAAAGTTAGTACCGTGTCTGTGGTCTCTATATCAGAGTTAGTATCAAGTAACATTGTCATGTCCATAACCAGACATTGTTCATTAAATGTTAATGTATCCTTTTCCAAATTCTGCTTTAAAGGTGTTATATGATTGGTCTGTTCAGCACCATCCATGGACCCAGAGAAATGTTGTTTCAGGGTCAATTTCCTGACAAATTTGTTAACATCATGGATGGTGCCGAACAGATCAAAGTGGGTCGTGGGGGTAAAACTAAGCCCTAAACTTAGAACTTCCTTTTCAATTTCTGTTAATTCATACTTTGAAATGTTGACTACATTTTTCATATGTATTTCCTTGATTGTGTGCGAGTCTGATACCTGGTTTTCCCTGTCTTTATATTTCCCTCTCCCCCTACTGCCCCTCCTTGTTTTTTTCTTTTTGTCTTGGTGTCTGTGCGCAATTCGTTTTTTGACATAGTGTCTTCTACCTGTACGGGTACATCTAGTGCTGATATTGCTGTTGTTTCAATAGGGTCTTCATTAGAATCATGGTCTGAGGAATCCACATCATAATCAGTTTCTGCAAAGTGCACTTTTTTTGCATTTTTCTTAGGCTGTATATCTGCCTTATTTTTATTAAACTGATTCGCATGACGTGCATTCCTCCCTGTGCTTTGCCACCTGTAAACTTTATTGAATTCGTAATCCCTTTTATCCCTAGACAATTTTTGCTTTTTAAACTCCCATAGTTCTTTTGTAAATTTGCTCATATTCTCCTCAAATTTTTTATCATATGAGGGAAACTCCTTATCTGTCTGGAATTTTTGCAAATCCAATTGTACAGTCTTAATGTATTTAATAGAGTCCAATCTTTGCTGTTTTTTCAATGTTATTATTAGTTCCATAAGGGCAAAAGAACAGTCATCTAAGATTTTATTCCACTTTTGTACAAAGTCCGTATCAGTCACTAGGAAGGAAGGAAATTTTTTGATTCTCAGTCCTCTTGGTATTCTTTTCTGTTTCAGATACAATAAAAAGGTTTTTATATCCAATTCCAGCTTGATGTCTTTACGTCTCAATTCATCGATTTGAAAGAAAAGTCCATCTAATGTGTTATTATTTTCTTGAAATATGTCATCCACATCCTCATCGTATGTATCTATAGAGGCTGCAAGATCCTTAAGTACAAAGGCATCTGTATGATCTGTAGGTTCTGACATTGTAAGTATATCCTGTGTATCCCACTCCAAATGTTTAACACAAACTACACCTGTTAGTTATGACCGGTTAATTGTGTGTATCCCTTATAAAACTTTATGTACAGAAAAAATATATATATTCTTCAATAAGACTTGTTACCACTTCAATTGTACGGATGTGACCCCTTATGCGCTGTAATGTTCACGGACTGCTTCAGCCTCGCACATGTCATGAACGCTATATAAAACCTGCACATATATATACGATCCCCCGTGGTCCTGCTGCCACCAACCAAGCGAATAAATCACAGCAAACAGAAGAAAGAAGAAGGTTGGCGCTTACCACTTCCAGAGATCCGTGCATTCAGGTTGCGTTCGCTTCAGCGTAGGCACATGTCCTTCGTCCGGTGATGCTTCCTGGAGCTCTGGTCCTAACGCCTCCGCTTCCGGCGTACACTTGTGACGTATGTACCAAACAAACAAAGGAGCCTGGCTAACAGAAAGGATACTTTCACAAATCTTCACCAACCTCTCGGTTCAGGGACATCCATGAAGGGAAAACACACACCGGTCAGTATACTTAAAAACAGGATCTTTATTGGAGTGGATAAAAACAAAGTAGGAGACAAGGCTCCATTAAACAGGAGAAAAGGCTACAGCTTGACTGACTGCAGACATGTTTCGCGTGTGTCTACACGCTTGTTCACTGCTGTCTGTCAGCTGTACAATTTGCCTCTATTTAAAGAGGCCTGTCTCAATTAAAATCAAATTTGCATTTAACCCTTTCCCTTCTAGTTTGATTGATGGTACACAGAGTCAGATGAGAAACAAAGTCAGATACTAAGATCATATACATATAAATAGTTAACACTGGAAAGACTAAGAAAAACTCTATATGGGTAAATATTTGATGTTTTAAAGCTGTATGAGGTTAAAGAGCTCTTAATATTTTCTACAGATATACCTGAATGATGAATTCTTACTTGGATTTATTAAATAAATAAATTAACATCGCTCTCCTTATTGATACCATTAGGGTGACTGGTTTTTAACTCAAAAATCCACTTTGCTTCCTTGAAATTGAGTCTATATCTGTAGAAAATATTAAGAGCTCTTTAACCTCATACAGCTTTAAAACATCAAATATTTACCCATATAGAGTTTTTCTTAGTCTTTCCAGTGTTAACTATTTATATGTATATGATCTTAGTATCTGACTTTGTTTCTCATCTGACTCTGTGTACCATCAATCAAACTAGAAGGGAAAGGGTTAAATGCAAATTTGATTTTAATTGAGACAGGCCTCTTTAAATAGAGGCAAATTGTACAGCTGACAGACAGCAGTGAACAAGCGTGTAGACACACGCGAAACATGTCTGCAGTCAGTCAAGCTGTAGCCTTTTCTCCTGTTTAATGGAGCCTTGTCTCCTACTTTGTTTTTATCCACTCCAATAAAGATCCTGTTTTTAAGTATACTGACCGGTGTGTGTTTTCCCTTCATGGATGTCCCTGAACCGAGAGGTTGGTGAAGATTTGTGAAAGTATCCTTTCTGTTAGCCAGGCTCCTTTGTTTGTTTGGTACATAGCTTTGAGTGTCATAAATAGAAATAAGACTTACTTACCCTAAGACATTCATCTACATAAAGTAGATAGCCAAACCAGTACTGAAACGAGAATCAGTAGAGGTAATGGTATATAAGAGTATATCGTCGATCTGAAAAGGGAGGTAGAAGAAATCTCTACGACCGATGACAGAGAACCTATGAAATAGATCCCCTAGAGGAAGACCATTGTATTCAAATAGGCAATACTCTCTCACATCCCTCTGACATTCACTGCACTCTGAGAGGAAAACCGGGCTTCAGCCTGCTGCGAATCGCATATCAACGTAGAATCAAGCACAAACTTACTTCACCACCTCCATGGGAGGCAAAGTTTGTAAAACTGAATTGTGGGTGTGGTGAGGGGTGTATTTATAGGCATTTTAAGGTTTTGGAAACTTTGTCCCTCCTGGTAGGAATGTATATCCCATACGTCACTAGCTCATGGACTCTTGCTAATTACATGAAAGAAAAAGTATATAAACATGCAACATTTTGTCATTATATCATATTAATGATTCACTTGGATGCAGTTTTCACATATTAAGTATGATATTGTCATATCTGTCACTCTTTTTCCAGCAAGAATAAGTTGATACCTGGAAAAAAAAATAATCATGCTTGGTTAATAAGCAGATTTGTATCAAGCCATAGTCCTTTAGAATATATTTATAAAATAGCAAAATAATCATTGATTAGGATATCATAACCATTTGCAGTTACATAGATACAGGGGTATATTAACTATACCATTTGTTTATTGTCATATTAGTTTGTAATACAGTTACAAACAGGTGATTAGTATCAGTAATCACCCCTCTAGTTATTGCTGAGCAGTGTAACTATTATAGTATAATACTCAGAATATTTGATAAAAAACATTTCATCCATTAGTTTAATTAATTGAGTAAGTAATTTAAGCAAGTTTTAGTTTCAGACTTACCAACAGCTTCATAGTTACCTTCAGTTTGATCGCCTATTTACTTTTGGCCTAGTAAACAAGACATCCTAGAGTCATGTTTGACCCTGAACTAGTTTAAGTTCCTAAAGATCAGGAGGATTTATGTTATCAGCTATGTCTTAACTTTATTAGCTTCTTTTAACAGGTTTACCCTATTCTAGGGACCCTTTTCAGTTTTGCACTTTTAGACTTTTAAACCATATACACCCTATTAACCTTAGGCAGGGTATTCCTTCTAGAGGGGACTCTGCAACCCTGAGGAAACTTTAGGTACGGCATTTCAAGCCTACATTGTACCTTTCTTACCCTATTTATACCTAGGTGGGTTTTTACTGGTAAAGTAACTTTGTGCTTTTGGAGAAGCTTACCTCCTTATATACTCTTCCAGGAACATCTCTGACCAAAGCACGGTTTAGCTGTCTTAATCTTACTTTCTTGCTTTGAGTACATTGCAACTCTTATAAGGTTCCCTTTCCCTAAGGGTACATTATATGGAATCCATTTTTTCCCCAGTAACAGTATTATTTACAAGAGGCCTAGTTATTTAGCTATTAAGCTAGGCATATAGATGTATTCCAGTCTTAGGTTAATAACCTTTTATGTGGAGGGAAAGAAAATACTACTTCCCACTCTAGGTTTGTCACCCAACTAAAGTATAGAAAAACCACAGTAAAATTAATACTATAATTATTTGAAAATCCGGTACTACCTTATGTCGTCATCAATTCTAGACAGGACATTTGGTCTCTCTGCACGACTGAGGAATGTAGATCTCTTCTTGCTGCCTGCAATTTCATGTTGCCCTTAATTCAGGATAAGAAGGCTTTTAAGTCTGAGAGGGCTAGATTACGAGTTTTGCATTAGAGGCTATACGATGCTAACAAGCATTTTTCTCTCACCGCTCACTTACATACAGCGCTGGTATTACGAGTTTTCAGAAACCCGTTGTTAAAAGACAAGAAGTGAGCGTTGAGCAAAATTTTGCTCCATATCTCACTTCAATACCAGCGCTGCTTAACTCAGCGGTGAGCTGGCCGTACGTGCTCGTGCACGATTTCCCCATATAAATCAACGGGGAGAGCCGGCTGAAAAAAAGTCTAACACCTGCAAAAAAGCAGCGTAAATCTCAGTAACGCACCCTTATTGATTCCTATGGGGAAATAAAAGTTATGTTTACAACTAACACCCTAACATAAACCCCGAGTCTAAACACCCCTAATCTTACACTTATTAACCCCTAATCTGCCGCGCCCGACATCGCCGACACCTACATTATATTATTAACCTTTAATCTGCCGCTTCAGACACCGCCGCCACCTACATTATACAAATGAACCCCTAATCTGCTGCCCCCAACATCGCCGCCACCTACATTATATTTATTAACCCCTAATCTGCCTTCCCCAATGTCGCCGCAACCTACCTACATTTATTAACCCCTAATCTGCCGCCCCCAATGTCGCCACCACTATAATAAACATATTTACCCCTAAACCGCCGCACTCCCGCCTCGCAAACATTAGTTAAATATTATTAACCCCTAATCTGCCGTCCCTAACATCGCCACCTCCTACCTACATTTATTAACCCCTAATCTGCCGCCCCCAACGTTGCCACCACTATATTAAAGTTATTAACCCCTAAACCTAAGTCTAACCCTAAACCTAACACCCACTAACTTAAATATAATTTAAATGAAACTAAATAAATATTCCTATAATTAACTAAATTATTCCTATTTAAAACTAAATACTTACCTATAGTGATGTCGCGAACCTAAAATTTTTGGTTTGCGAACGGCGGACTCGAACTTCCGGTATTGTTCGCGAACCCGCAAACCGCGCGAACCGCCATTGAATTCAATAGGCAGGCGAACTTTAAAACCTACAAGGACTCTTTCTGGCCACAATAGTGATGGAAAAGTTGTTTCAAGGGTACTAACACCTGGACTGTGGCATGCTGGAGGGGGATCCCTGGCAAAACTCCCATGGAAAATTACATAGTTTATGCAGAGTCTGCTTTTAACCCATAATGGGCCTAAATCAACTAACATTCCCAAATTGTTTGCAATAACGTGCTTTAAAACATCAGTTATGATGTCGTATCTATCAGGTAGTGTAAGGGTTACGGCCGCATCACAGTGACAGAGCAAACTCCAAGTGTTACGCACCGCAATCAACCGCAAACAGTCCACTTGCACAACCACGAGATAGATAGATTTGATAGATAGATACATAGATAACATAGCTCAATCGATGCAATATACATATGATCGATACACTGTACATAGCTCAATAGATGCAATATACATTCGATCGATACGAATTACATCGATCAATAGATGCAATATACATTTGATAGATACGAATGTTATCGAATCAAAGATGCAATATACATTTTATAGATACGAATTACATTGATCAATAGATGCAATCTACATTTGATCGATACGTTTGATAGTTCGATCGATTTGATATATAAATAAATGGATTTGAAATATATATAATTTCCCTGACAGAGTATAACAATAAGACATGTGGTCTGTGACCCGTGGTGTGTTAAGTAGTAATATTCTTAAAATTTTACTACAACCTGTTACTCCCCCTATCAGATGAGGTCTATATGGCCTTCATTTGTGGAACCGGGAGATGGAAGAAGATGATTGTTCTGTCCTCCTACTTCAAATTTGTCAGAAACACAAGTGGCTGTCTCAAAATATCACGGACAGAAGATAGATTGATAGATAGGATAGATAGATAGATATACATAGATTGATAGTTAGATAGAATCGATAGAAGAGAAATAGATAGATTTGTTAGATATATAAATACCCTGATAAAGTCTAATAATTAAACATGCGTTCTTGGACCCAACTAGGTTGTGTTAAGTAGTACTATTCTTCGCACTTTCAGCCCTGTAACTCCCCCTATTGGTGGAGGTCTATATGGCAGTTATGATTACCCTGACAAAGTATAACAACAAGACACGCGGTCTGGGACCCATGGTAATTTTGTTGTGTTAAGTAAAACTTTTCTTATCACTTGAATCCCTCTTACCCCCCCTTTTGTTGGAGCTCTATATGGCCTGCATGATTAGCCAGACAAAGTATAATAATAAAACATCTGGTCTTGGACCCATGGTAATTAGGTTGTGCTTAAGTAGTACTATTCTTATAACTGTAATCCCTGTTACTCCCCCTATCAAGGGACGTCTATATGGCCTGCATGATTACCCTGACAAAGTATAACATCAAGACACACGGTGTTGGACCCATGATAACTAGCTTGTGTTAATTATTACTTTTCTTAGCACTTTAATCCCTGTTACCCCCCCCCCCCCCTATCGGGGGTGGTCTATATGGCCTGCCTGATTACCCTGAAAAATAAAATAATAAGACATGCGGTCTGGTACCCATTTTAACTAGGTTGTGTTTTAAGTACTACCATTCTTAGCACTTTAATCTCTGTAACTCCCCCTATTTGGTGAGGTCTATACGGCCTGGATGATTACCCATACAAAATATAATAATAAGACATCTGCTCTTGGTCTGCAACCCATGGTAACTATGTTGTGTTAATTAGTAATGTCCTTAGCATTTTAATAGCTGTTACTCATACTCACCCTATCGGTGGAGGTCTATATGGCCTGCATGATTACCCTTACAAAATATAATAACCAAACATATGCTCTGGGACCCATGGTAAGTAGGTTGTGTTAAGTAGTACTGTTCTTTGCAGTTTAATACCTGTTACAACACCAAATGGTCGCAGGTCTATCTGGCCTTCATGATTAGCTGCACCCAAACCCCAAAAAAAGCCGAGTGGTCTTAGACTAACACCCATGGCTAACTCGGTTGTTTCAATTAGTACTATTCTTAGCACTTTCATCCCTGTTACGGGTGGTCTACATGGCCATCATGATTAGCCGAACAAAATACTACAATCCAACCTTTGCTCAGTCTTCATAGGCCCTTCATTGGCTGTATTTTGATAGTACAGTTCTTATTATTTTTATAGCTGATACAACACCGAATGGTGGCAGCTCTATATGGCCTGCATGATTAGCCGCACCCAAAACAAAAATAAATCCAAGCGGTCTTGGATTAACACCCATGGCTAACTCGGTTGTTTCAAGTAGTACTATTCTTAGCACTTTCATCTCATCATCCCTGTTACTTCCAGGACTCTCGGTGGTGGTCTACATGGCCATCATGATTAGCCTAACCAAATACTACAATCCAACCTTGGCTCAGTCTTCATAAGGCCCTTCATTGGTTGTATTTTTGTAGTTCTGTTCTTATTAGTTAAATAGCTGATACAACACCGAATGGTGGCAGCTCTATATGGCCTGCATGATTAGCCGCACCCAAAACAAAAATAAATCCAAGCGGTCTTGGATTAACACCCATGGCTAACTCGGTTGTTTCAAGTAGTACTATTCTTAGCACTTTCATCTCATCATCCCTGTTACTTCCAGGACTCTCGGTAGTGGTCTACATGGCCATCATGATTAGCCTAACCAAATACTACAATCCAACCTTGGCTCAGTCTTCATAAGGCCCTTCATTGGCTGTATTTTGGTAGTACTGTTCTTATTAGTTTAATACCTGATACAACACCGAATGGTGGCAGCTCTATATGGCCTGCATGATTAGCCGCACCCAAAGCCAAAAAAAAGCCAAGGGGTCTTGCACTAACACCCATGGCTAACTCTGTTGTTTCAAGTTGTACTATTCTTAGCACTTTCATCTCATCCCTGTTACTTCTAGGACTCTCGGTGGTGGTCTACATGGCCATCATGATTACCCTCACCAAAATATAACAACGATACGTGCGTCAAGGGAACCATGGTAAGGTTACTTCCTTTTGCAAAATCGAGTATAACAGTTGCAGGCAGAGGTTCTGACCCTGCATTATGGCTGCACCTCTCCCTAAAAGAGGCATGCGTTACAGAGTCTGTGGGCATGTATGCAAAGAGCCGGCCTGCCTAAAAAGAGGAGCAAGGCTGTACAGGTTGTTCTCCTTCAGCCGTTTTATACGCTGTCCCACGGCCACGACCCTCAACAACCACAACAGAATGAAACACCACATATGCCATCCTTTTGAACAACAGAGTACAGGTATGGCATTGATTTTAGTTACACAGCGATATTTATTATGAACCGTGAAATTGAAAACAAAAACATGATTGGACACCCAGTACAGTACAGGTCGTTCTCCTTCGGCCTTTTTAGAATAGTGTTCCGGACCCCCAACAAAAACAACAGCAGGAAAGAGGACATATGGCATCCTTTTGAACAATAGATGACAGGTAAGGCATAGATTTTAGAAAGCCATAGATAATTTTTTTGCATCTGTGAAATAAAAAAAAAACATTGATTGGACACCCAGTACACTTTTTTATCCTTAGGCCTTTTTATAAGAGGGTCCCGGAGCCTCAACAGAAAAAACATTATGAAAGAGGACATATGGCATCCTTTTGAATAATAGATTACAGGAAAGGCATTGATTTTAGAAACCCAGAGATCATTAGTTGCAACCGGGAAATAGAAAAAAACATTGATTAGACACCCAGTACACTTATTTATCCTTAGGCCTTTTTAATAAGAGGGTCCCGGAGCCTCAACCGAAACAACAGCATGAAAGAGGACATATGTCATCCTTTTGAATAATAGATTACAGGAAAGGCATTGATTTGACCCGGGAAATAGAAAAAAACATTGATTGGACACCCAGTACACTTCTTTATCCTTAGGCCTTTTTATAAGAGGCTCCCGGAGCCTCAACAGAAAAAACATTATGAAAGAGGACATATGGCATTCTTTTGAATAATAGATTACAGGAAAGGCATTGATTTTAGAAAGCCAGAGATCATTAGTTGCAACCGGGAAATAGAAATAAACATTGATTAGACACCCAGTACACTTATTTATCCTTAGGCCTTTTTATAAGAGGGTCCCGGAGCCTCAACCGAAACAACAGCATGAAAGAGGACATATGTCATCCTTTTGAATAATAGATTACAGGAAAGGCATTGATTTTAGAAACCCAGAGATCATTAGTTGCAACCGGGAAATAGAAAAAAACATTGATTAGACACCCAGTACACTTATTTATCCTTAGGCCTTTTTATAAGAGGGTCCCGGAGCCTCAACCGAAACAACAGCCTGAAAGAGGACATATGGCATCCTTTTGAATAATAGATTACAGGAAAGGCATTGATTTTAGAAACCCAGAGATCATTAGTTGCAACCGTGAAATAGAAAAAAACATTGATTAGACACCCAGTACACTTATTTATCCTTAGGCCTTTTTATAAGAGGGTCCCGGAGCCTCAACCGAAACAACAGCATGAAAGAGGACATATGGCATCCTTTTGAATAATAGATTACAGAAAAGGCATTGATTTTAGAAACACAGAGATAATTAGTTGCAACCGGGAAATCTAAAAAAACATTGAATAGACACCCAGTACACTTCTTTATCAATAGGCCTTTTTAGCAGAGGCTCCAGGACCCTCAACAAAAACAAGAGCAGGGAGCTGGGCATAGGAGTACAATGGAGTGTGACAATAATAATGTGAAGGGGAAGATTGTGGAGTTGTGGCATTTTAATTTTGTTATCGTGGGAAGTACTTGCAATGACCTTGCTCTGGTGAATCCATATCGCAAATGTGTTTTTAAGGCACTGTTTGTCTATTTTTTGAATATCAGCATTTGGTAAATGAAGCTCAACTTAAGGCTGGTGAGAACCGACCTTTCTTCTGGCTGTTTGCAAATGTTGTGGCTCTGGACAAACATGTGAATAAGGGGCCATCAGCCATATTCTGCACGCAACCCCTTTGATGATTGACGATAAACATGTGTCACCTGCAAGCAGAGCTCGTTACTTCTGTCTAAATCATCTTCCTGGTATGGACAGGCCACTGTTTCCCACAGCAAGTCCGAAGCTTGAACTACAAGATTGTCTTGAGTATGGTAGGAAACCAAAGTTTATTTAATTCTGTACTATCACCACAAAAGCTGAACTTCTTGAAGCAAGGAAAATGCCAGCAATTTCATGTGCTTATGTATGACAAGGATGTCCTGTCCTGTGGTGCACAGAGATGGAGAGGATTTTGGGCCTCCCTGTACACTACCCAGATGTCTCCAATATCACCAGAAACACAAGACAGCGACTCTTGGGAAGTTCCTGGAGTGTTCCGGTAGCCATCTCTTTGTGCCCCGAAAAGGAATACTTTATCAGTGTTTTTGTATATATCCGACAACAGCTTCGGAGACTGTGGTGACGCACATGTTATTTACTGTTGTTCCAGCTGTGGCAATATCAATTGGCATTAAAAAGGTAAGATTTGGAAACTAGTGACGCACATTTTATGCACGCTGTGGCAATTGCAATTTGCATTAAAAAGAATCTGCTAACAACCACTACCTAGGACCACACCTGACTCCTGAAGTCATGCTTCAGTTAGTAACTCAAGTTAAATTTTTTTTTTTTTTTTTTAGTATGCTCAGCAGATTCAAAACATACCATTCTTCTAGTCATATCACACAACATGTCAAAATGCTGCATGGAAAATGGCAGTGTGCAAAGTCATAATAATAGTGAACCTATAAGTGCATTACATTTTCTAAAATAAACAAAAATACAGAGAAAAAAAAAAAAAGGGAAAGAGGACATATGGCATCCTTTTGAACAATAGATTACATTTAAGGCATTGATTTGAGAAACCCAGAGATAATTTGTTGCAACCGGGAAATCTAAAAAAACCTTGATTAGACACCCAGTACACTTATTTATCCTTAGGCCTTATTAGCAGAGGCTCCAGGACCCTCAACAAAACCAGCAGCAGGAAAGAGGACATATGGCATCCTTTTGAAAAATAGATTTCTGGAAAGGCATTGATTTTAGAAACCCGGGGATAATTTGTTTCAACCGGGAAATCTAAAAAAACATTGATTAGACACCCAGTACACATATTTATCCTTAGGCCTTTTTAGCAGAGGCTCCAGGACCCTCAACAGAAACAACAGCATGAAAGAGGACATATGGCATCCTTGTGAACAATTGATTACAGTTAAGGCATTGATTTTAGAATCCCAGAGATCATTTATATGAACCGGGAAATAGAAAAAAACATTGATTGGACACCCAGTACACTTCTTTATCCTTAGGCCTTTTTATAAGAGGCTCCCGGAGCCTCAATAGAAACAACAGCATGAAAGAGGACATATGGCATCCTTGTGAATAATAGATTACAGGAAAGACATTGATTTTAGAAACACAGAGATAATTAGTTGCAACCGGGAAATCTAAAAGAACATTGATTAGACACCCAGTACACTTATTTATCCTTAGGCCATTTTAGCAGAGGCTCCAGGACCCTCAACAAAACCAGCAGCAGGAAAGAGGACATATGGCATCCTTTTGAAAATTAGATTACAGGAAAGACATTGATTTTAGAAACCCGGAGATAATTTGTTGCAACCGGGAATTTGAATCAAACAAATGATTCTATGGACACCCAGTACACTTCTTTCTCCTTAGGCCTTTTTATAAGAGGGTCCCGGAGCCTCAACAGAAACAACAGCATGAAAGAGGACATATGGCATCCTTGTGAATAATAGATTACAGGAAAGGCATTGATTTTAGAAACACAGAGATAATTAGTTGCAACCTGGAAATCTAAAAGAACATTGATTAGACACTCAGTACACTTATTTATCCTTAGGCCTTTTTAGCAGAGGCTCCAGGACCCTCAACAAAACCAGCAGCAGGAAAGAGGTCATATGGCATCCTTTTGAAAATTAGATTACAGGAAAGGCATTGATTTTAGAAACCCGGAGATAATTTGTTGCAACCGGGAATTTGAATCAAACAAATGATTCGATGGACACCCAGTACACTTCTTTCTCCTTAGGCCTTTTTATAAGAGGGTCCAGGACCCTCAAAAAAAAACATCAGCAGGAAAGAGGACGTATGGCATCCTTTTGAACAATAGAGTACAGGTACAGCATTGATTTTACAAACCCAGAGATAATTTTGGTCAAATGTGAAATAGAAAAAAAAATTGAGTGGACACCCAGTACACCAGCAGGAAAGAGAACATATGGCATCCTTTTGAACAATAGAGTACTGGTACGGCATTGATTTTAGAAACCCACAGATAATTGTTTGGAAAAGTGAAATAGCCCCAAAAACCATGCTTGGACTCCCACTCCAGGTCGTTCTCCTTCAGCCTTTTTATAAGAGGGTCCAGCACCCTCAACAGAAACAACTGCAGGAAACACCACCACATATGCCATCCTTTTGCACAAGCGAGTACAGGTATGGCATCCATTTTAGAAACCCAGAGATAATTGAGAGGAACCAGGAACATTTTTCTAAAAATTTGATGGGGCACCCATTACAGGTCATTCTCCTTCAGCCTTTTTATACGACCCGCAACAGGCACAACAGCGTGAAACACCACATATGCCACCTTTTGCACAATAGAGTACAGGTATGGCATAGATGGAACACAGAGATAATTTAGAGCAACCAAGAGACGGATAAAGATGCTTGGTCGGTCCTCCTCCAAATTTGTGGCATTTTGCGTTCAATTTAATGGTCCACCAGATATGAGTGGTGTGCTAAGTTGTACTATTCGTAACAGTTTAATCACTAGTGTTATGTGCCTTATTTTTTTTATTTGAGTTTTGTACCCACAGAGCTGCAGCAGAGGCCAGAAAAATTAGGAATGTACAAATGACTGAAAAATTTGGGTATTGTTGTAGCAACTGCTGTAGCAGCGGCCAGAAAAATTGATGTTTGTAAAACATTTATAAAGTGCCCTAAAAGCTTGTGGCTTGAACACTAGTTGTTGGCGGATAAGTCAAGCAAGTCCTCCGGCTTTATAACAAAAAAAAAAAGGCCAGCCTGTGTACCAGTTGTAGCCCAAGCCAGCTCATCTCATCATCAGGCCTTTTTTATTCAAATGTATCGCCCAATGTCAGTCCCTTCGGGATCCAGCCCTCATTCATTTTTATAAAAGTGAGATAGTCAAGGCTTTTTTGACCTAGGCGACTTCTCTTCTCAGTGACAAATCCTCCTGCTGCACTGAAAGTCCTTTCGGACAGGACACTTGAAGCGGGGCAGGCCAGAAGTTCCATTGCAAATTGGGATAGCTCAGGCCACAAGTCCAGCCTGCACACCCAGTAGTCAAGGGGTCCATCGCTCCTGAGAGTGTCGAGATCCGCAGTTAAAGCTAGGTAGTCTGCTACCTGTCGGTTGAGTCTTTCTCTAAGGCTGGATCCCGAAAGGCTCTGATGGTGCATGGGAGTTAAAAAGGGACGCATGTCCTCCATCAACAAAACGTCAGGAAAGCGTCCTGTCCTTGCCGCCGTGGTCGTGGGAGGAGGAGGATTAATTTCATCTCTTCCCCTGTTACATTCCCGTGGTGCTGTGACATCACCCTTATACGCTGTGTAAAGCATAGTTTTTAATTTATTCTTAAAATGCTCCATCCTTTCCGACTTGCGGGAATTTGGTAACATTTCAGGCACTTTATGCTTATAGGGGGTCGAGGAGCGTGGACACCCAGTACAGGTCGTTCTCCTTCAGCTTTTTTATACGAGGGTCCCTCAACAGGCACGACAGCATGAAAGAACCCATTTGAACAAGGTTGGATGCCGAGCTAATCATGTCCCTTTCCTCCTCCTCACTGATCTCACTGATGGTATCTTCTTCCCCCCAGCCACGTACAACACCACGGGTACCAGAGAGGTGACAACAACGAGCACCCTGGGATGCCTGTTGTCCTCGGTCTTCCTCCTCCTCCTCCTCAAAGCCACATTCCTCCTCTGACTCCTCTTCCTCACAATCCTCTTCCTGCATTGCCGCAGGTCCAGCAAGCGATGCTGATTCGGCTGTTTGTGGGGGTGATGGACACAACTCTTCCTCTTCACGCTCATCTACTGCCTGATCCAGCACTCTTCGCAGGGCACGCTCCAGGAAGAAAACAAATGGTATGATGTTGCTGATGGTGCCTTCGGTGCGACTGACAAGGTTTGTCACCTCCTCAAAAGGACGCATGAGCCTACAGGCATTGCGCATGAGCGTCCAGTAATTTGGAAAAAATATCCCCAGCTCCCCAGAGGCTGGCCTAGCACCCCGGTCATACAAATACTCATTAACAGCTTTTTCTTGTTGTAGCAGGCGGTCAAACATTAGGAGTGTTGAATTCCACCGTGTCGGGCTGTCGCAAATCAAGTGCCTCACTGGCAGGTTGTTTCGACGCTGGATATCGGACAAGTGCGCCATGGCCATGTAGCAACGCCTGAAATGGCCACACACCTTCCTGGCCTGCTTCAGGACGTCCTGTAAGCCTGGGTACTTATGGACAAATCATTGTACAATTAGATTACACACATGTGCCATGCACGGCACATGTGTCAACTTGCCCAATTTCAATGCCGCCACCAAATTACTTCCATTGTCAGAAACAACCTTGCCAATCTCCAGTTGGTGCGGAGTCAGCCACTGATCCTCCTGTGCGTTCAGGGCGGTCAGGAGTGCTGGTGCGGTGTGACTCTCCGCTTTCAGGCAAGTCAACCCCAAGACAGCGTGACACTGCCGTACCCAGAATGTAGCATAGTACCTGGGGAGCTGGGGGGGTGCCATAGATGTGGAGCAAGACACAGAAGTTGAAGAGGACTCAGCCGAGGAAGAGGTTATGGAAGAGGATGGAGTAGGAGGAGTAGAGGAGGTAGCAGCAGGCCTGCCTGCAAGTCGTGGCGGTGTCACCAACTCTTCTGCAGAGCCACGCATTCCATGCTTGTCAGAAGTCAGCAGGTTTACCCAATGCGCAGTGTAGGTGATATACCTGCCCTGACCATACTTTGCAGACCAGCTATCCGTGGTCATATGGACCCTTGCCCCAACGCTGTGTGCAAGACATGCCATAACTTCCTTTCTCACAACAGAGTACAGGTTTGGGATTGCCTTTTGTGAAAATAAATTTCTGCCAGGTACCTTCCACTGCGGTGTCCCAATAGATACAAATTTTTTGAAAGCATCAGACTCCACCAGCTTGTATGGTAAAAGCTGGCGGGCTAAGAGTTCAGACAAGCCAGCTGTCAGACGCCGGGCAAGGGGGGTGACTTTGAGAAATTGGCTTCTTACGCTCAAACATGTCCTTGACAGACACCTGACTGTGGGCAGATGACCAGGAACTGCTACGTAAGAGAGACTGAGTGGAGGATGGTTGAGAGGGGGCAAGGAGGACAGCACTGGTCAGAGGCAGACACACAAAAAACATGCCACACTGCTGAGCTCTGCGATGACGGCATTCTGGTTGTGGCAACAGCATGCGTTGATGGGCGTCGGCGTGCTGTCTGGCTGACCCCTGGTGATGATGCATGCTGTCTGACTGTGCCACTAGCTCCTTGAGACGACCTCCCCATGCTTCCAAATCATCTCCTCCTCCTCTCTGTCTCCCCATCTGAACTTTCCCCCTCTTCTTCTTCTCTTCTAGCAGGCACCCACGTGACATCCACCGACACATCATCATCAACCGCTTCATTTGTATCTGAAACATCAAGAAAGGAAGCAGCAGCGGGTACAACATCATCATCATCACACCGTACCTCCATGTCGTTAATGCTGCCTGACTGAGACTGATCACTATTATCTACATCCTCTGTCAATGATGGTTGTGCATCACTCATTTCTTCCAAATGATGTGTCAATAACTCCTGTGACAGATCAAGTGAAGCGGCTGTGGTGCTAGTGTTGGTGGTGGCGACAGGTGTGGGAGTGGCACTGGTCACTTGAGACCTGCCCAAAGCACAGCTGGACGTAGATGGTGCGTCAAGGTTAGGAGGACTAGCAGCAGATCTATAAGAAAAAGAAGCACAGAGGCGCCAACATGGCCTAGTAACGTCACGGCAGTCAGATACAAAACATCAGCAGGATAGGAAATATACTCACAAGCGTAGCGCACCCAAATGGTGCTATTGTGGCAGCCTGGAACATCAAACAGTGGTCCAGCTCACTGGTGTCTCCAGCCAGATAGAGATGATCCTTGGCGAGGGTCTACCTATGATGCCTATAAGGGCAAAAAAGGCACACACATAGCCCAGTAACGTTTGTACACCAGATAAAAAAGGATTCAAGGTTGTACTTACAGGAAACAAAGCACCACCAGGTGCAATATCAGCAGTACTGGGACCTCTCAGCCGCCCAGTGGACTGTGGAATCCAATTTGCAGGATGCAGAAAATCACCACTTTGGAAGATAGGACTAGCACACACACTCTGCCCCCAAACAGGAGCAGAATAATTGTGATAAAGCAAGTGTATATTTAAAAACTTTTATTTTAAAAACAGCTCTGATTGACTGATCACTATTATCTACATCCTCTGTCAATGATGGTTGCGCATCACTCATTTCTTCCAAATGATGTGTCAATAACTCCTGTGACAGATCAAGTGAAGCGGCTGTGGTGCTAGTGTTGGTGGTGGCGACAGGCGTGGGAGTGGCACTGGTCACTTGAGACCTGCCCAAAGCACAGCTGGACGTAGATGGTGCGTCAAGGTTAGGAGGACTAGCAGCGGAAGCTGAAGAAGATTGGGTGTCCTGTGTTAGCCATTCAACTAGGTCCTCCTCAGAAGTTTTCGCGTCCCCCCTGGCACCCGGCGTCTGAACAATGTGCATATTTGTAGGGTCTAAAGGAATCACAGCACCACGACCACGGAACCTGCGGGGTGGCCTGCCTCTGCCTGTCATTTTTTTTAAAATGGACACTAACAATACTATTACACTAATTGAGTGGTGGCACTGTGAAAGTGGGCACAGTATACGCTGTGAGACTGACAACAACAAAAAAGACAGATGTTTTAAAAATCACAAATTGTTAATTTTTTAAAATATTACAAGTACTGTGACAACAAATATGATTGTTTGTCACTAGTTGGCAAATGGGCCTGTCTGGCACACACGCTGGGAGAAAGGAAACTGCAATTCAATGGCACTAGGAGACTGAAGAATCACAGTCAAAACAGTTATGATTAACAAAAATTCCAATCCTGTTACAATAAATATGATTGATGGCACTAATTGGCTAGTTGGGACTGGCACACAGGCAGGCAGGAGGAAAATGCAATTCAAGGGCACTAGTAGACTGCAGATTGACAGTCAAAACAGTGATGATTGACAAATTTTGCAATACTGTTGAAAGAAATATGATTGCTGGCACTAATTGGATAGTTGGGCCTGGCACACAGGCTGGCAGGCAGTAGAAAAGTGCAATTCAATGGCACGAGCAAACTGAGGATTAAGATCAACAATCAAATTTTTTTTAATTTTAATTAGTAACTATACTGTGACAACAATTATGATTGGTGTAAATAGTTGGCAAGACGGCCTGGCACAAAGGCTGGCAGGCAGGAGGTAAATGCAATTCAAGGACACTAGGAGACTGAATACTGACAGTCAAAACAGTGATGATTGACAATTTTTGCAATACTGTTAAAAGAAATATGATTGCTGGCAATAATTGGCTAGGTGGGCCTGGCACACACCAGGCTGCAAGGCAGGAGGAAAGTGCAATTCAATGGCACCAGCAAACTGAGGATTCACAACTATTACCAAAAATTTTAATTTTTAATTATTAAGAATACTGTGACAACAAATATGATTGGTGTAAATATTTTTCAAGTAGGCCTGGCACACAGGCTTGGAAGGCAGTAGAAAAGTGCAATTCTAGGGCACGAGCAAACTGAGGATTAAGATCAACAATCAAGAATTTTTTAATTTGAATTAGTAACTATACTGTGACAACAATTATGATTGGTGTAAATAGTTGGCAAGACGGCCTGGCACAAAAGGCTGGCAGGCAGGAGGTAGATGCAATTCAAGGACACTAGGAGACTGATTACTGACAGTCAAAACAGTGATGATTGACAATTTTTGCAATACTGTTAAAAGAAATATGATTGCTGGCAATAATTGGCTAGGTGGGCCTGCCACACAGCAGGCTGCAAGGCAGGAGGAAAGTGCAATTCAATGGCACCAGCAAACTGAGGATTCACAACAACGATTACCAAAAATTTTAAATTTTAATTATTAAGAATACTGTGACAACAAATATGATTGGTGTAAATATTTTTCAAGTAGGCCTGGCACACAGGCTTGGAAGGCAGTAGAAAAGTGCAATTCTAGGGCACGAGCAAACTGAGGATTAAGATCAACAATCAATAATTTTTTAATTTTAATTAGTAACTATAATGTGACAACAATTATGATTGGTGTAAATAGTTGGCAAGACGGCCTGGCACAAAAGGCTGGCAGGCAGGAGGTAGATGCAATTCAAGGACACTAGGAGACTGATTACTGACAGTCAAAACAGTGATGATTGACAATTTTTGCAATACTGTTAAAAGAAATATGATTGCTGGCAATAATTGGCTAGGTGGGCCTGGCACACAGCAGGGTGCAAGGAAGGAGGAAAACATAATTTATGTAAGAACTTACCTGATAAATTCATTTCTTTCATATTAACAAGAGTCCATGAGCTAGTGACGTATGGGATATACATTCCTACCAGGAGGGGCAAAGTTTCCCAAACCTTAAAATGCCTATAAATACACCCCTCACCACACCCACAAATCAGTTTAACGAATAGCCAAGAAGTGGGGTGATAAGAAAAAAAGTGCGAAGCATATAAAATAAGGAATTGGAATAATTGTGCTTTATACAAAAAAATCATAACCACCACAAAAAAGGGTGGGCCTCATGGACTCTTGTTAATATGAAAGAAATGAATTTATCAGGTAAGTTCTTACATAAATTATGTTTTCTTTCATGTAATTAACAAGAGTCCATGAGCTAGTGACGTATGGGATAATGACTACCCAAGATGTGGATCTTTCCACACAAGAGTCACTAGAGAGGGAGGGATAAAATAAAGACAGCCAATTCCTGCTGAAAATAATCCACACCCAAAATAAAGTTTAACGAAAAACATAAGCAGAAGATTCAAACTGAAAACCGCTGCCTGAAGAACTTTTCTACCAAAAACTGCTTCAGAAGAAGAAAATACATCAAAATGGTAGAATTTAGTAAAAGTATGCAAAGAGGACCAAGTTGCTGCTTTGCAGATCTGGTCAACCGAAGCTTCATTCCTAAACGCCCAGGAAGTAGATACTGACCTAGTAGAATGAGCTGTAATTCTCTGAGCGGAATTTTACCCGACTCAACATAGGCAAGATTAATTAAAGATTTCAACCAAGATGCCAAAGAAATGGCAGAAGCTTTCTGGCCTTTCCTAGAACCGGAAAAGATAACAAATAGACTAGAAGTCTTACGGAAAGATTTCGTAGCTTCAACATAATATTTCAAAGCTCTAACAACATCCAAAGAATGCAACGATTTCTCCTTAGAATTCTTAGGATTAGGACATAATGAAGGAACCACAATTTCTCTACTAATGTTGTTGGAATTCACAACTTTAGGTAAAAATTCAAAAGAAGTTCGCAACACCGCCTTATCCTGATGAAAAATCAGAAAAGGAGACTCACAAGAAAGAGCAGATAATTCAGAAACTCTTCTAGCAGAAGAGATGGCCAAAAGAAACAAAACTTTCCAAGAAAGTAATTTAATGACCAATGAATGCATAGGTTCAAACGGAGGAGCTTGAAGAGCTCCCAGAACCAAATTCAAACTCCAAGGAGGAGAAATTGACTTAATGACAGGTTTTATACGAACCAAAGCTTGTACAAAACAATGAATATCAGGAAGAATAGCAATCTTTCTGTGAAAAAGAACAGAAAGAGCGGAGATTTGTCCTTTCAAAGAACTTGCGGACAAACCCTTATCTAAACCATCCTGAAGAAACTGTAAAATTCTCGGTATTCTAAAAGAATGCCAAGAAAAATGATGAGAAAGACACCAAGAAATATAAGTCTTCCAGACTCTATAATATATCTCTCGAGATACAGATTTACGAGCCTGTAACATAGTATTAATCACGGAGTCAGAGAAACCTCTTTGACCAAGAATCAAGCGTTCAATCTCCATACCTTTAAATTTAAGGATTTCAGATCCGGATGGAAAAAAGGACCTTGCGACAGAAGGTCTGGTCTTAACGGAAGAGTCCATGGTTGGCAAGATGCCATCCGGACAAGATCCGCATACCAAAACCTGTGAGGCCATGCCGGAGCTATTAGCAGAACAAACGAGCATTCCCTCAGAATCTTGGAGATTACTCTTGGAAGAAGAACTAGAGGCGGAAAGATATAGGCAGGATGATACTTCCAAGGAAGTGATAATGCATCCACTGCCTCCGCCTGAGGATCCCGGGATCTGGACAGATACCTGGGAAGTTTCTTGTTTAGATGAGAGGCCATCAGATCTATCTCTGGGAGCCCCCACATTTGAACAATCTGAAGAAATACCTCTGGGTGAAGAGACCATTCGCCCGGATGCAACGTTTGCCGACTGAGATAATCCGCTTCCCAATTGTCTACACCTGGGATATGAACCGCAGAGATTAGACAGGAGCTGGATTCCGCCCAAACCAAAATTCGAGATACTTCTTTCATAGCCAGAGGACTGTGAGTCCCTCCTTGATGATTGATGTATGCCACAGTTGTGACATTGTCTGTCTGAAAACAAATGAACGATTCTCTCTTCAGAAGAGGCCAAAACTGAAGAGCTCTGAAAATTGCACGGAGTTCCAAAATATTGATCGGTAATCTCACCTCCTGAGATTCCCAAACTCCTTGTGCCGTCAGAGATCCCCACACAGCTCCCCAACCTGTGAGACTTGCATCTGTTGAAATTACAGTCCAGGTCGGAAGAACAAAAGAAGCCCCCTGAATTAAACGATGGTGATCTGTCCACCACGTTAGAGAGTGTCGAACAATCGGTTTTAAAGATATTAATTGATATATCTTCGTGTAATCCCTGCACCATTGGTTCAGCATACAGAGCTGAAGAGGTCGCATGTGAAAACGAGCAAAGGGGATCGCGTCCGATGCAGCAGTCATAAGACCTAGAATTTCCATGCATAAGGCTACCGAAGGGAATGATTGAGACTGAAGGTTTCGACAAGCTGTAATCAATTTTAGACGTCTCTTGTCTGTTAAAGACAGAGTCATGGACACTGAATCTATCTGGAAACCCAGAAAGGTTACCCTTGTTTGAGGAATCAAAGAACTTTTTGGTAAATTGATCCTCCAACCATGATCTTGAAGAAACAACACAAGTCGATTCGTATGAGACTCTGCTAAATGTAAAGACTGAGCAAGTACCAAGATATCGTCCAAATAAGGAAATACCACAATACCCTGTTCTCTGATTACAGACAGAAGGGCACCTAGAATCTTTGTGAAAATTCTTGGAGCTGTAGCAAGGCCAAACGGTAGAGCCACAAATTGGTAATGCTTGTCTAGAAAAGAGAATCTCAGGAACTGATAATGATCTGGATGAATCGGAATATGCAGATATGCATCCTGTAAATCTATTGTGGACATATAATTCCCTTGCTGAACAAAAGGCAATATAGTCCTTACAGTTACCATCTTGAACGTTGGTATCCTTACATAACAATTCAATAATTTTAGATCCAGAACTGGTCTGAAGGAATTCTCCTTCTTTGGTACAATGAAGAGATTTGAATAAAACCCCATCCCCTGTTCCGGAACTGGAACTGGCATAATTACTCCAGCCAACTCTAGATCTGAAACACAATTCAGAAATGCTTGAGCTTTCACTGGATTTACTGGGACACGGGAAAGAAAAAATCTCTTTGCAGGAGGTCTCATCTTGAAACCAATTCTGTACCCTTCTGAAACAATGTTCTGAATCCAAAGATTGTGAACAGAATTGATCCAAATTTCTTTGAAAAAACGTAACCTGTCCCCTACCAGCTGAACTGGAATGAGGGCCGTACCTTCATGTGAACTTAGAAGCAGGCTTTGCCTTTCTAGCAGGCTTGGATTTATTCCAGACTGGAGATGGTTTCCAAACTGAAACTGCTCCTGAGGACGAAGGATCAGGCTAGAATCCAACTGAGAACCAAATAATTTGTTTCCCTGGAAAGAAATGGAAAGTAGAGTTGATTTAGAAGCCATATCAGCATTCCAAGTCTTAAGCCATAAAGCTCTTCTGGCTAAGATAGCCAGAGACATAAACCTAACATCAACTCTAATAATATCAAAAATGGCATCACAGATAAAATTATTAGCATGCTGGAGAAGAATAATAATATCATGAGAATCACGATTTGTTACTTGTTGCGCTAGAGTTTCCAACCAAAAAGTTGAAGCTGCAGCAACATCAGCCAATGATATAGCAGGTCTAAGAAGATTACCTGAACACAGATAAGCTTTTCTTAGAAAAGATTCAATTTTTCTATCTAAAGGATCCTTAAACGAGGTACCATCTGACGTAGGAATGGTAGTACGTTTAGCAAGGGTAGAAATAGCCCCATCAACTTTAGGGATTTTGTCCCAAAATTCTAACCTGTCAGGCGGAACAGGATATAATTGCTTAAAACGTTTAGAAGGAGTAAATGAATTACCCAATTTATCCCATTCTTTGGAAATTACTGCAGAAATAGCATTAAGAACAGGAAAAACTTCTGGAATAACCGCAGGAGCTTTAAAAACCTTATCCAAACGTATAGAATTAGTATCAAGAGGACTAGAATCCTCTATTTCTAAAGCAATTAGTACTTCTTTAAGTAAAGAGCGAATAAATTCCATCTTAAATAAATATGAAGATTTATCAGCATCAATCTCTGAGATAGAATCCTCTGAACCAGAAGAGTTAAAAGAATCAGAATGATGGTGTTCATTTAAAAATTCATCTGTAGAAAGAGAAGATTTAAAAGACTTTTTACGTTTACTAGAAGGAGAAATAACAGACAAAGCCTTCTTTATGGATTCAGAAACAAAATCTCTTATGTTATCAGGAACATTCTGCACCTTAGATGTTGAGGGAACTGCAACAGGCAATGGTACATTACTAAAGGAAATATTATCTGCTTTAACAAGTTTGTCATGACAATTATTACAAACAACAGCTGGAAGAATAGCTACCAAAAATTTACAGCAGATACACTTAGCTTTGGTAGATCCAGCAGGCAGTGATTTTCCTGTAGTATCTTCTGGCTCAGATGCAACGTGAGACATCTTGCAATATGTAAGAGAAAGAACAACATATAAAGCAAAATAGATCAAATTCCTTATAAGACAGTTTCAGGAATGGGAAAGAATGCCAAATATCAAGCTTCTAGCAACCAGAAGCAAATGAAAAATGAGACTGAAATAATGTGGAGACAAAAGCGACGCCCATATTTTTTAGCGCCAAATAAGACGCCCACATTATTTGGCGCCTAAATGCTTTTGGCGCCAAAAATGACGCCACATCCGGAACGCCGACATTTTTCGCGCAAAATAACGTCAAAAAATGACGTAACTTCCGGCGACACGTATGACGCCGGAAACGGAAAAGAATTTTTGCGCCAAAAAAGTCCGCGCCAAGAATGACGCAATAAAATGAAGCATTTTCAGCCCCCGCGAGCCTAACAGCCCACAGGGAAAAAAGTCAAATTTTTGAGGTAAGAAAAATATGATAAATCAATGCATAATCCCAAATATGAAACTGACTGTCTGAAAATAAGGAAAGTTGAACATTCTGAGTCAAGGCAAATAAATGTTTGAATACATATATTTAGAACTTTATAAATAAAGTGCCCAACCATAGCTTAGAGTGTCACAGAAAATAAGACTTACTTACCCCGGGACACTCATCTACATGTTTGTAGAAAGCCAAACCAGTACTGAAACGAGAATCAGTAGAGGTAATGGTAAATATAAGAGTATATCGTCGATCTGAAAAGGGAGGTAAGAGATGAATCTCTACGACCGATAACAGAGAACCTTATGAAATAGACCCCGTAGAAGGAGATCACTGCATTCAATAGGCAATACTCTCTTCACATCCCTCTGACATTCACTGCACGCTGAGAGGAAAACCGGGCTCCAACTTGCTGCGGAGCGCATATCAACGTAGAATCTAGCACAAACTTACTTCACCACCTCCCTTGGAGGCAAAGTTTGTAAAACTGATTTGTGGGTGTGGTGAGGGGTGTATTTATAGGCATTTTAAGGTTTGGGAAACTTTGCCCCTCCTGGTAGGAATGTATATCCCATACGTCACTAGCTCATGGACTCTTGTTAATTACATGAAAGAAAGTGCAATTCAATGGCACCAGCAAACTGAGGATTCACAACAACTATTACCAAAAATTTTAATTTTTAATTATTAAGAATACTGTGACAACAAATATGATTGGTGTAAATATTTTTCAAGTAGGCCTGGCACACAGGCTTGGAAGGCAGTAGAAAAGTACAATTCTAGGGCACGAGCAAACTGAGGATTAAGATCAACAATCAAGAATGTTTTAATTTTAATTAGTAACTATACTGTGACAACAATTATGATTGGTGTAAATAGTTGGCAAGACGGCCTGGCACAAAAGGCTGGCAGGCAGGAGGTAGATGCAATTCAAGGACACTAGGAGACTGATTACTGACAGTCAAAACAGTGATGATTGACAATTTTTGCAATACTGTTAAAAGAAATATGATTGCTGGCAATAATTGGCTAGGTGGGCCTGGCACACAGCAGGGTGCAAGGAAGGAGGAAAGTGCAATTCAATGGCACCAGCAAACTGAGGATTCACAACAACTATTACCAAAAATTTTAATTTTTAATTATTAAGAATACTGTGACAACAAATATGATTGGTGTAAATATTTTTCAAGTAGGCCTGGCACACAGGCTTGGAAGGCAGTAGAAAAGTACAATTCTAGGGCACGAGCAAACTGAGGATTAAGATCAACAATCAAGAATGTTTTAATTTTAATTAGTAACTATACTGTGACAACAATTATGATTGGTGTAAATAGTTGGCAAGACGGCCTGGCACAAAAGGCTGGCAGGCAAGAGGTAGATGCAATTCAAGGACACTAGGAGACTTATTACTGACAGTCAAAACAGTGATGATTGACAATTTTTGCAATACTGTTAAAAGAAATATGATTGCTGGCAATAATTGGCTAGGTGGGCCTGGCACACAGCAGGCTGCAAGGCAGGAGGAAAGTGCAATTCAATGGCACCAGCAAACTGAGGATTCACAACAACTATTACCATAAATGTTAATTTTTAATTATTAAGAATACTGTGACAACAAATATGATTGGTGTAAATATTTTTCAAGTAGGCCTGGCACACAGGCTTGGAAGGCAGTAGAAAAGTGCAATTCTAGGGCACGAGCAAACTGAGGATTAAGATCAACAATCAAGATTTTTTTAATTTTTTTTTTTTTTAAAAGTAAATTTTTTATTTGAGAAAATCACAAGATACAAGAATATCAAATATTGGCAGTATTGTCAATAAAACAGAAAACAGATTAAATATCGACCATAAACATAGTTTCAGAAGAGTCAATATACAAGATATTAGAATGTTAAAAAGTACTGCCTTGTGTACTTTTCTCATTTTTTTGAAATTTTATAGCGTAAATAAACATCAACAAAAACCAGTGGGAGCATATATGTACTCTAATAGAATAACCAAAGAAACAAAATATATGGGTAAGAAATGGAGAAAACACAGAGAGAGCATCATGAGAGGAGACGTGTAATGGGAAAGAGCAGTTAAAAATAAAGATAAAAATATTAAAAATATTAGAGTGGGGGTGGCCAAAATCCGAATGTTATCTGCTTGTTCAATTAGGGAATTTTTCCCACCAGGGAGCCCAAGTTGCATAGTAAAAATCTAGTTTATCTAATACTGAATGTGAGTAGGCTTCCATTTTGAAAAGGAAGTTGACTGTGGCTAAAATTTGTGAAATGGTCGGGGGAGTGAGTTGTTTCCACGCTTTCGCTATTTCTAATTTAGTAGCCATCAGGACATAGATAGCTAAGGCTTTATGTGTAGGGGTGATAGCTGGAAAATCTAGATGAAGTAAGCCAGTTTGAGGCTGAAGATTAATGACGATACCAAGAGAGTGTAGAAGGGTGGCCACGTGTAGCCAAACGGAGGAAACTCTAGGGCAGAACCACCAGATGTGTGCCTGAGTACCAAGTTGTCCGCAGCCTCTCCAGCAGGCAGGGGGATGAGAATCATATATCCTATGGAGGGTGACCGGTACCAGGTGCCATCGAACTGCGATTTTGTATTGAAGTTCCCAAAGGGACGAGCAATGTAATAATTTTTTTGTCGATTTAAGTTCTCTGTACCAGGAGTCAGCGTCGGCCGTGAAGTTCAATTCCGTCTCCCAGGCTATAAACTGCGAGACTTTCTGTCGGGAGAAGGGAGCTAGTAGGGTCTCGTAATGGAAAGATAAGGATCCCTTAATTTTGTGAGGTTGTGACCATCGCTGCTCCCAAACTGTAGTAGACCTAAGATTCTCTTTGGGGAACCCCCATGATCTGATTATGGAGCAGAGTCGGAAGGCCTCAAATTTCAATAGGGTCGGGACCCGTAGTTTATTGCAAATCGCTGAGTGGGATATATCTCCCGCCCGTTCATAAAGAACAGCCAAGTGGTCCACTCCAAGAGTGGCCCAGCAAGAGACATGAGTATCAGGTAGGCAGAAGAGAACACTAGTGACTGTTTGGCATGGGGAAGGGTGAGGGGCGATCATCAAAGCTGAATGCCTCGTCTGATCCCAAAACCGAAGGGTGTCTAGAATCACTGGGTGAGTAGTAAGGAGATCTTTCCAATAATGGGAGGGTACCCAAGGAAGGTCCGTCAGTCTCAGATCAAAGGGTAGAAGTGACTGTTCCACTTCTCTCCAAGATGCCGGGCTATCGCTATGGCCCCATTCTATCACATGCACTAGACGAGCCGCTTGATAATAGAGAATAATGTTAGGCATTCCTAGGCTGCCTCTATCAGTAGGTCTTTGAAGGGTTTGTCTGGAGGTTCGGGGCTTCTTACCCCTCCAGATATAACAAGAATTTTTTAATTTTAATTAGTAACTATACTGTGACAACAATTATGATTGGTGTAAATAGTTGGCAAGACGGCCTGGCACAAAAGGCTGGCAGGCAGGAGGTAAATGCAATTCAAGGACACTAGGAGACTGAATACTGACAGTCAAAACAGTGATGATTGACAATTTTTTCAATACTGTTAAAAGAAATATGATTGCTGGCAATAATTGGCTAGGTGGGCCTGGCACACAGCAGGCTGCAAGGCAGGAGGAAAGTGCAATTCAATGGCACCAGCAAACTGAGGATTCACAACAACTATTACCAAAAATTTAAATTTTTAATTATTAAGAATACTGTGACAACAAATATGATTGGTGTAAATATTTTTCAAGTAGGCCTGGCACACAGGCTTGGAAGGCAGTAGAAAAGTGCAATTCTATGGCACGAGCAAACTGAGGATTAAGATCATCAACAATCAAGAATTTTTTAATTTTAATTAGTAACTATACTGTGACAACAATTATGATTGGTGTAAATAGTTGGCAAGACGGCCTGGCACAAAAGGCTGGCAGGCAGGAGGTAAATGCAATTCAAGGCCACTAGGAGACTGAATACTGACAGTCAAAACAGTGATGATTGACAATTTTTGCAATACTGTTAAAAGAAATATGATTGCTGGCAATAATTGTCTAGGTGGGCCTGGCACATAGCAGGCTGTAAGGCAGGAGGAAAGTGCAATTCAATGGTACCAGCAAACTGAGGATTCACAAACACTATTATCAAAATTTTTAATTTTTAATTATTAAGAATACTGTGACAACAAATATGATTGGTGTAAATATTTTTCAAGTAGGCCTGGCACACAGGCTTGGAAGGCAGTAGAAAAGTGCAATTCTATGGCACGAGCAAACTGAGGATTAAGATCAACAATCACATTTTTTTTAATTTTAATTAGTAACTATACTGTCTGTGACAACAATTATGATTGGTGTAAATAGTTGGCTAGACAGCCTGGCACAAAAGGCTGGCAGGCAGGAGGTAAATGCAATTCAATGGCACTAGGAGACTGAATATTTGCAGTCCAAAAAATTATGATTTTTATTTTTTTATATACTGTTACAAGAATTATGATTGGTGCCACTAATTGGCTAGTTGGGCCTGGCACACAGGCTGGCAGATATGAGTCGTGGATGGTAGGTAGGGCAGCAATTTAACACAGTATGCTGTGTAAGTGACAAAAACACAGGCCTGATAGAAAATTAAGTTAGATTACACTAGCAAAATATTTTAAAATTTTAGATTTTAATATTAAAATTATGTTAAGAAGTGCAATGCACATATGAGTGGTCGCACTGGCTGGCTGCTACGTAGGGCAGCAATTAACAACAGTATGCTGTGTAAGTCAGATAGACAGTTAGACACAGGCCTGATAGAAAATAAAATTAGATTGCACTAGCATAATGATTTAAATACTTTTTTTGGGGAATTTAAAGAAAAATGTTAAGCACATACATATGAGTCATGGCTGATAGCCTTGGAAGGGCAGCTATTAAAAACAGTAGGCTCTGTAAGTCAGATACACACACGCCTGATAGAAAATACTATTAGATTACGCTAGAAAAATGATTTAAATTATTTTTTTGGGGGGGGAATTAAAAAAAAGTTAAACACATATGAGTCGTGGCTCATAGACTAGGGAGGGCAGCAAGTAAACACAGTAGGCTCTGTATGTCAGCAAAACACACAGGCCTGATAGAAAATTATATTAGATTACACTATCAAACAATTTTTTTTTTTTTTTTTTAATATTTAAATTAAGGTGAAGAAGATATGAGTGCTGGGTGGCTGCCTGGCACAGACCAATTAACCAAAAGACTGAAAAAAATGAGGTATATTAATGCTGGGTGAGCCTGACAGACACAGGCCTGATAGTAAATGTAATTAGATTACGCTAGCAAAATATATATATATATATTTTTAAATTTAAAATAATGTTATAAACGGATATTAACACTGGTGGCTGGCACAGAGCAAAGAACCAGAGTATATGCTGTGTGACACAGGCCTGATAGAAAATGAAAAAAAATTACACTAGCAAAATAATTAAATTTTTTGGTTAGTTAAATTTAAACTAATGTAGTTAGGGAGATATCAGTGGTGGCAGTAATCACAGCATATGCTGTGAGCCTTAAACACACAGCCTGAAAGCCAGGCAAATGCTAATAAAAAAAAAACGGAAAAAAAAAAAAACGGCACGAAATATAGCCCTAAAAAGGGCTTTTTGGGGTGCTGTGCTTCCAGCAGAGATGAGTGGAGTCCTTCTGGACTGTAGTGGACACTAAATACACTAGCCTAGCTATGTTTTTCCTATTAATGTCAGGAGCAAAAACACAACAAGTCCTCTCATTAAGAAAGCAAGGTCGTTATGAGTCTAAAATGGCGGATTCCGAGTAGCTGGGAGGGTCTGTGAGGGAGTGTCTGATGTTGATTGGCTCTAATGTTTCAGACGGCTGTGACATAAAGGGTCAAAGTTTCCTCAATGATGACACATAGGGGCGGATCGAACATCGCCATGTGTTCGCCCACAAACGCGAACAAGCTATGTTCGATGTGAACCGTTCGCGGGCGAACAGTTCGGGACATCACTACTTACCAATAAAATAAACCCTAAGCTAGCTACAATATAACTAATAGTTACATTGTAGCTATCTTAGGGTTTATTTTTATTTTACAGGCAAGTTTGTATTTATTTTAACTAGGTTTAACAAACCCCCCAACAGTAAAACCCACCACCCACACAACCAACCCCCCAAATAAAATACTATCTAAAAAACCTAAGCTCCCCATTGCCCTGAAAAGGGCCTTTGGATGGGCATTGCCCTTAAAAGGACAGTTAGCTCTTTTGCCGCCCAAACCCTAACCTACAAATAAAACCCACCAAATAAACCCTTAAAAAAACCTAACACTAACCCCCTGAAGATCGACTTACCAGGAGACGTCTTCATCCAAGCCAGGCCGAAGTCCTCAACGAAGCCGGGAGAAGTCTTCATCCAAGACGGGCGAAGTGGTCCTCCAGACGGGCAGAAGTCTTCATCCAGACGGTATCGTCATCCATCCGGCGAGGAGCGGGTCCATCTTCAAGACATCCGACGCAGAGCATCCTCTTCATCCGACAACTAAAGCTGAATGAAGGTACCTTTAAGTGACGTCATCCAAGATGGCATCCCTTAGATTCCGATTGGCTGATAGAATTCTATCAGCCAATCGGAATTAAGGTAGAAAAAATCCTATTGGCTGATGCAATCAGCCAATAGGATTGAAGTTCAATCCTATTGACTGATTCAATCAACCAATAGGATTGAGTTCGCATTCTATTGGCTGTTCCAATCAGCCAATAGAATGCAAGCTCAATCCTATTGGCTGATTGGATCAGCCAATAGGATTGAACTTCAATCCTATTGGCTGATTGCATCAGCCAATAGGATTTTTCCTACCTTAATTGCGATTGGCTGATAAAATTCTACTAGCCAATCGGAATTGAAGGGACGCCATCTTGGATGACGTCACTTAAAGGAACGTCATCCAAGACGTCGGATCAAGAGGATGCTCCGCGTCGGATGTCTAGAAGATGGAGCCGCTCCGCGCCGGATGGATGAAGATAGAAGATGCCGTCTGGATGAAGACTTCTGCCTGTCTGGAGGACCACTTCTGCCGGCTTCGTTGAGGACTTTGGCCCGGTTGGGTGAAGACTCCTCCCGGTAAGTTGATCTTCAAGGGGTTAGTGTTAGGTTTTTTAAGGGGGTATTGGGTGGGTTTTAGAGTAGGGTTGGTTGTGTGGGTGGTGGGCTTTAATGTTGGGGAAGGGATTTGTACTTTTTTTTACAGGTAAAAGAGCTGATTACTTTGGGGCAATGCCCCGCAAAAGGCCCTTTTAAGGGCTATTTGTAATTTAGTGTAGGGTAGGGCTTTTTTTATTTTTTTGGGGGGGGGCTTTTTAATTTTGTTAGGGGGATTAGATTAGGTGTAATTAGTTTAAAAATCTTGTAATTTGTTTATTATTTTCTGTAATTTAGTGTTTTTTTGTACTTTAGATATTTTCATTTCATTTTATTTAATTGTATTTAATTTAGGGAATTAATTTAATTATAGTGTAGTGTTAGGTGTAATTGTAACTTAGGTTAGGTTTTATTTTACAGGTAAATTTGTATTTATTTTAACTAGGTAGTTAGTGAATAGTTAATAACTATTTAATAACTATTCTACCTAGTTAAAATAAATACAAACTTGCCTGTAAAATAAAAATAAACCCTAAGATAGCTATCTTAGGGTTTATTTTAAAGGTAAGTATTTAGTTTTAAATAGGAATAATTTAGTTAATGATAGGAATATTTATTTAGATTTATTTAAATTATATTTAAATTAGGGGGTGTTAGGGTTAGACTTAGGTTTAGGGGTTAATAAATTTAATATAGTGGCGGGCGGTGTAGGGGGTGGCAGATTAGGGGTTAATAAGTATAATCTAGGTGGCGGCGGTGTAGGGGGGGCAGATTAGGGGTTAATAAGTATAATGTAGGTGGCGGCGGTGTAGGGGGTGGCAGATTAGGGGTTAATAAGTATAATGTAGGTGGCGGCGGTGTAGAGGGGGCAGATTAGGGGTTAATAAGTATAATGTAGGTGGCGGCGGTGTAGGGGGTGGCAGATTAGGGGTTAATAAGTATAATGTAGGTGGCGGCGGTGTAGGGGGGCAGATTAGGGGTTAATAACTTTATGTAGGTGGTGGCGGGGCAGCAGATTAGGGGTTAATAAGTATAATGTAGGTGGCGGCGGTGTAGGGGGCAGCAGATTAGGGGTGTTTAGACTTGGGGTACATGTTAGGTGTAAACATAACTTTTATCTCCCATAGGAATCAATGGGATATCGGGCAGCAGCGAACATGAGCTTTCGCTGCTTTCAGACTCCCATTGATTCCTATGGTATCCGCCGCCTCCAGGGCGGCAGATTGAAAACCAGGTACGCTGGGCATTAGGAACATCTGTAATGACGTAAACATCGATCTGTGTCGGACTTTGCCCGGCGGATTGTATGTTACGTCACAAAATTCTACTTTTGCCGGTCTGTAGGGTTTGATAACTAAGGCGAATCAGGCTCACCACAAATACGCTGTGGAATTCCAGCGTATTTGCGGTTGACGGCTTGATAAGTAGATGCCAAGGGCTTTTGGAAGTCTCTTGTTCTTTTGATGTTAGCACAGGCTCTCACTCTCCTTGTACAGCTATAAACCTGGTCAATTTAAATTCCAGATAGGGAAACACTGTCATCTCAGTGATCATCTGACTAAAATGCTTTCAACAGTACCTTCATTTCAAAGAAGGGTTTATAAACATATAAATAAAGGCCTTTGAGTATATTGAACTGCAGATAGGGGCACCTTCCCACGTAACACAAATAAATGCATTTTATTTGTGCCATGTGATCACTTTGCTATTCAAACCTATATAGGGACCCCAGATTTCCCCAAGGATGACAAATACACTGGGCCACTTCGTAACCACTTGAGATGCAAAGGGATCCTCAAACAGCTCCAAAAGGACCACATGTAGTCATTACCATCACTCTAAATATTGTGCAGATGATGACTACGTCTCTCCGTACTTAGGAGGTTAAAGGGACAGTCTAGTCAAAATTAAACTTTCATGATTCAGATAGGGCATGCAATTTTAAACAACTTTCAAATTAACTTATAATTAAATTTGCTTTGTTACCTTGGTGGTATTTTTGAAAAGCTAAACCTAGGTAGGTTCAAACTGATTTCTAAACCGTTGAAAACCGCCTCTTAGTACAGAGCATTTTGAAAGTTTTTCACAGTTAGACAGTACTAGTTCATGTTCATAACATTGTGCTCACTCCTGTTGAGTTATTTAGGAGTCTGTACTGATTGGCTAAACTGCATGTCCGTCAAAAGCACTGAGATAAGAGGGCAATCTGCAGAGGCCTAAATACAAGGTAATCACAGAGGTAAAACATATATAAAAAATATAACTGTATTTTGGGGCGCAGCCGTGCTGGAATGTGGGAGCACACTAGAAGAGCTCTGTCATTGCCGATCTTCCTCTCAACATTAATGGGGTCTAGAGAGAGCCTTCTAACAAATCAGTAAGGGCTAAAAACTCCCACTACCTAACGGAGCACCCCGCCCACTACCCCACTGCTGTCAGGTTGCAGTGTTAGACCGCCTGAAAACTGTGGTGGACTTGGTCACTCCTCTGCCATTTTAACACATGGCCTGGATCCCCAACAGAAACAGACAGACCGCTCATGGAGCGCAAAGCCCTCAACATACTGGGACAACATACTTACCACCGCTCGATCCGCACATGCCCCAAGAACGATAGTCGGCCCTTCAACAAGCCATTAGGCTGGGGAGCCATACCAACGCACCTGCAACCTCGTGACACAGCAGTAAAAGGGAACACACAGCATGAGTACCGAGCAACTCTGCTCAACACCACAATCCGCCACACACCCTTTAAAATCGCCCTAAACTAGCACAGAACACACCCGTGGACAGGGGAAAAACATAATTTATGTAAGAACTTACCTGATAAATTAATTTCTTTCATATTGGCAAGAGTCCATGAGCTAGTGACATATGGGATATACAATCCTACCTGGAGGGGCAAAGTTTCCCAAACCTCAAAATGCCTATAAATACACACCTCACCACACCCACAATTCAATTTAACGAATAGCCAAGTAGTGGGGTGATAAAGGAGTAATAAAGCATCCACATAGGAATTTGGAAATAATTGTGCTTTATACAAAAAAATCATAACCACCATAAAAAAGGTGGTCCTCATGGACTCTTGCCAATATGAAAGAAATGAATTTATCAGGTAAGTTCTTACATAAATTATGTTTTCTTGCATGTAATTGGCAAGAGTCCATGAGCTAGTGACGTATGGGATAGCAATACCCAAGATGTGGAACTCCACGCAAGAGTCACTAGAGAGGGAGGGATAAAAATAAAAAACATAATTTATGCTTACCTGATAAATTTATTTCTCTTGTGGTGTATCCAGTCCACGGATCATCCATTACTTGTGGGATATTCTCCTTCCCAACAGGAAGTTGCAAGAGGATCACCCACAGCAGAGCTGCTATATAGCTCCTCCCCTAACTACCATATGCAGTCATTCGACCGAAAACAAGCCGAGAAAGGAGAAACCATAGGGTGCAGTGGTGACTGTAGTTTAAAATTAAAAAATACCTGCCTTAAAATGACAGGACGGGCCGTGGACTGGATACACCACAAGAGAAATAAATTTATCATGTAAGCATAAATTATATTTTCTCTTGTAAGGTGTATCCAGTCCACGGATCATCCATTACTTGTGGGATACCAATACCAAAGCTAAAGTACACGGATGAAGGGAGGGACAAGGCAGGTACCTTTCTCCCAAAAATAGCCTCTGAAGAAGCAAAAGTATCAAATTTGTAGAATTTTGAAAAAGTATGAAGCGAAGACCAAGTCGCCGCCTTGCAAATCTGTTCACCAGAAGCCTCATTTTTAAAGGCCCATGTGGAAGCCACAGCTCTAGTAGAATGAGCTGTAATCCTTTCTGGAGGCTGCTGGCCAGCAGTCTCATAGGCTAAGCGGATTATGCTTCTTAGCCAAAAAGAAAGAGAGGTTGCCGAAGCCTTTTGACCTCTCCTCTGTCCAGAGTAGACAACAAACAAAGCAGATGTTTGACGAAAATCTTTAGTAGCTTGTAAGTAAAACTTTAAAGCACGAACCACGTCCAGATTGTGTAATAGACGTTCCTTCTTCGAAGAAAGATTAGGACACAAAGACGGAACAATCTCTTGATTGATATTCTTATTAGATACCACCTTAGGTAAAAACCCAGGTTTGGTATGCAGAACTACCTTATCTGCATGGAAGATCAGATAAGGAGAATCACATTGTAAGGCAGATAACTCGGAAACTCTACGAGCCGAGGAAATAGCTACCAAAAAAAGAACTTTCCAAGATAAAAGTTTGATATCTATGGAATGAAGAGGTTCAAACGGAACCCCCTGAAGAACTTTAAGAACCAAATTTAAGCTCCAAGGTGGAGCAACAGGTTTAAACACAGGCTTGATTCTAACTAAAGCCTGATAAAATGCCTGAACGTCTGGGACATCCACCAGACGCTTGTGCAAAAGAATAGATAGTGCAGAAATCTGTCCCTTTAAGGAACTAGCTGACAATCCTTTATCCAATCCTTCTTGGAGAAAAGATAATATCCTGGGAATCCTGACCTTACTCCATGAGTAGCCCTTGGATTCACACCAATAAAGATATTTACGCCATATCTTATGATAGATTTTCCTGGTGACAGGCTTTCGTGCCTGAATTAAGGTAACAATGACTGACTCGGAGAAACCACGCTTTGATAAAATCAAGCGTTCAATCTCCAGGCAGTCAGCCTCAGAGAAATTAGATTTGGATGCTTGAAAGGACCTTGAAGAAGAAGGTCCTGTCTAAGCGGCAGAGTCCATGGTGGAAAGGATGACATGTCCACCAGATCTGCATACCAAGTCCTGCGTGGCCACGCAGGCGCTATCAAGATCACCAATGCTCTCTCCTGCTTGATTTTGGCAATCAGACGAGGGAGCAGAGGAAACGGTGGAAACACATAAGCCAGGTTGAAGGACCAAGGCGCTGCTAGAGCATCTATCAGCGTTGCCTTGGGGTCCCTGGACCTGGATCCGTAACAAGGAAGCTTGGCGTTCTGGCGAGACGCCATGAGATCCAGTTCTGGTTTGCCCCAACCATGAACCAATTGTGCAAACACCTCCGGATGGAGTTCCCACTCCCCCGGATGAAAAGTAGGTTGACTTAGAAAATCCGCCTCCCAGTTCTCTACACCTGGGATATGGATAGCTGATAGGTGGCAAGAGTGAATCTCCGCCCAGTGAATTATCTTTAAGACTTCTAACATCGCTAGGGAACTCCTTGTTCCCCCTTGATGGTTGATGTAAGCCACAGTCGTGATGTTGTCCGACTGAAATCTGATGAACCTCATTGTCGCTAGCTTAGGCCAAGCCTGAAGAGCATTGAATATCGCTCTTAGTTCCAGAATGTTTATTGGAAGGAGTGTCTCCTCCTGAGTCCACGATCCCTGAGCCTTCAGGGAGTTCCAGACTGCACCCCAACCTAGAAGGCTGGCATCTGTTGTTACAATTGTCCAATCTGGCATGCGAAAGGTCATACCTTTGGACAGATGGACCCAAGATAGCCACCAGAGAAGAGAATCCCTGGTCTCTTGATCCAGATTTAGTAGAGGGGACAAATCTGTGTAATCCCCATTCCACTGACTGAGCATGCAGAGTTGCAGCGGTCTGAGATGTAGGCGTGCAAATGGCACTATGTCCATTGCCGCTACCATTAAGCTGATTACTTCCATGCACTGAGCCACCGAAGGGCGAGGAATGGAATAAAGAACACAGCAGGAATTTAGAAGTTTTGATAACCTGGACTCCGTCAGGTAAATTTTCATTTCTACAGAATCTATCAGAGTCCCTAGGAAAGAAACTCTTGTGAGGGGGGATAGAGAACTCTTTTCCTCGTTCACCTTCCACCCATGCGACCTCAGAAATGCCAACACTATGTCCGTATGAGACTTGGCAATTTGGAAGTTTGACGCCTGAATCAGGATGTCGTCTAAATAAGGGGCCACTGCTATGCCCCGCAGCCTTAGGACCGCCAGAAGCGACCCCAGAACCTTCGTAAAAATTCTTGGGGCTGTAGCTAACCCAAAGGGAAGAGCTACAAACTGGTAATGCCTGTCTAGGAAGGCAATCCTGAGAAACTGATGATGATCTTTGTGTATCGGAATGTGAAGATAAGCATCCTTTAAATCCACTGTAGTCATGTATTGACCCTCCTGGATCATAGGTAGGATGGTACGAATAGTCTCCATCTTGAATGATGGAACTCTGAGGAATTTGTTTAAGATCTTTAAATCCAAAATTGGTCTGAAGGTTCCCTCTTTTTTGGGAACCACAAACAGGTTTGAGTAAAATCCCTGTCCCTGTTCCTGTTCCTAATTTGGAACTGGATGGATCACTCCCATAACTAGGAGGTCTTGTACACAGTGTAAGAATGCCTCTCTCTTTATCTGGTTTGCAGATAATTGTGAAAGGTGAAATCTCCCTTTTGGGGGGGAAGCCTTGAAGTCCAGAAGATATCCCTGGGATATAATTTCCAACGCCCAGGGATCCTGGACATCTCTTGCCCACGCCTGGGCGAAGAGCGAAAGTCTGCCCCCTACTAGATCCGTTACCGGATAGGGGGCTGTTCCTTCATGCTGTCTTAGAGGCAGCAGCAGGCTTTTTGGCCTGCTTACCTTTGTTCCAGGCCTGGTTAGGTCTCCAGACCGTCTTGGACTGAGCAAAAGTTCCCTCTTGTTTTGCATTAGAGGAAGTTGATGCCGCACTTGCATCGAAGTTTCGAAAGGCACGAAAATTAGACTGTTTGGCCCTTGATTTGGACCTATCCTGAGGAAGGGCATGACCTTTTCCTCCAGTGATATCAGCAATAATCTCCTTCAAACCAGGCCCGAATAGGGTCTGCCCCTTGAAGGGAATGTTAAGCAGCTTAGACTTTGAAGTAGCGTCAGCTGACCATGATTTAAGCCTGGATAGCAAAACCAGAATTCTTAGCCGTTAGTTTAGTCAAATGAACAATGGCATCAGAAACCAGAACGCCGCAGCAGCAGTGACAGGAACAATGCATGCAAGGGGCTGTAGGATAAAACCTTGTTGAATAAACATTTTCTTAAGGTAACCATCTAAATTTTTATCCATTGGATCTAAGAAAGCACAACTGTCCTTGACAGGGATAGTAGTACGCTTTGCTAGAGTAGAAACTGCTCCCTCCACCTTAGGAACGGTCTGCCATAAGTCCCATGTGGTGGCGTCTATTGGAAACATTTTTCTAAAAATAGGAGGGGGAGAAAACGGCACACCTGGTCTATCCCATTCCTTAGTAATAATTTCTGTAAACCTTTTAGGTATTGGAAAAACATCAGTGCACACCGGCACTGCATAGTATTTATCCAGTCTACACAATTTCTCTGGCACTGCAATTGTATCACAGTCATTCAGAGCAGCTAAAACCTCCCTGAGTAACAGGCGGAGGTGTTCAAGCTTAAATTTAAATGTAGAAATATCAGAATCAGGTTGCATCATCTTCCCTGAGTCAGAAACATCACCCACAGAAAGAAGCTCTCCTTCTTCAGCTTCTGCATATTGTGAGGCAGTATCAGACATAGCTCTTAAAGCGTCAGTATGCTCTGTATTTCGTCTAACTCCAGAGCTATCTCGCTTTCCTCTAAATTCAAGTAGTCTGGCTAATACCGCTGACAGTGTATTATCCATGACTGCCGCCATGTCTTGTAAAGTAAACGCTATGGGCGCCCTAGATGTACTTGGCGCCATTTGAGCGCGAGTCCCTTGAGCGGGAGTCAAAGGATCTGACACGTGGGGAGAGTTAGTCGGCATAACTTCCCCCTCGTCAGATTCCTCTGGTGATACATTTTTTAAAGACAGAACGTGATCTTTATTGCTTAAAGTGAAGTCAGTACATTTGGTAAACATTCTAAGAGGGGGTTCCACCATGGCTTTTAAACATAATGAACAAGGAGTTTCCTCTATGTCAGACATGTTTGTACAGACTAGCAATGAGACTAGCAAGCTTGGAAAACACTTTAAATCAAGTTAACAAGCAAATATAAGAAACGGTACTGTGCCTTTAAGAGAAACAAATTTTGTCAGAATTTGAAAAACAGTGAAAAAAGGCAGTAAATCAAACGAATGTTTTACAGTGTGTATAATAAGCTAACAGAGCATTGCACCCACTTGCAAATGGATGATTAACCCCTTAGTTCAAAAAACGGATCAAAAAATGATATAAACGTTTTTTAACAGTCACACCAACTGCCACAGCCTTGCTGTAGGCCTACCTTCCCCAACAAACGATTTTGGAAAGCCTAAGAGCCCTTTAGAGATGTTCTATAGCATTCAGGGGACTCCTGGAGGAAGCTGGATGTCTCAGTCTGTAAAAGTTACTGTGCAAAAAAGCACTAAATTAGGCCCCTCCCACTTATAGTAACACAGTGGAAAGCCTCAGGAAACTGTTTCTAGGCAAATTTAAGCCAGCCATGTGGAAAAAACTAGGCCCCAATAAAGTTTTATCACCAAAGTATATATAATAACGTTTAAACATGCCAGCAAACGTTTTATATTGTAAATATAAAAGAGTATTACCTCAGAATTAAGCATGATACCAGTCGCTATTAAATCACTGTATTCAGGCTTACCTTACACAAATTTGGTATCAGCAGCATTTTCTAGCATTCACATCTTCTAGAAAAAATCTTAACTGCACATACCTCATAGCAGGATAACCTGCACGACATTCCCCCGCTGAAGTTACCTCTCTCTTCAGTCATGTGTGAGAACAGCAATGGATCTTAGTTACAACCTGCTAAGATCATAGAAATCACAGGCAGATTCTTCTATTTTTCTGCCTGGGACAAAATAGTACAACTCCGGTACCATTTAAAAATAACAAACTTTTGATTGAAGCAAGATAACAGCTACATTTCACCACTTTCCTCTTACTACCTCCATGCTTGTTGAGAGTTGCAAGAGATTTACTGGATATGGCAGTTAGGGGAGGAGCTATAAAGCAGCTCTGCTGTGGGTGATCCTCTTGCAACTTCCTGTTGGGAAGGAGAATATCCCACAAGTAATGGATGATCCGTGGACTGGATACACCTTACAAGAGAAACAGCCATTTTCCACTGAAAAAAATTAATCCACAACCCAAAATATAAGTTTATTCTCATAAATGAAAGGAAAAAACTTAAATCAAAAGCAGAAGAATCAAACTGAAAAAGCTGCCTGAAGAACGTTTCTACAAAAAACTGCTTCCGAAGAAGCGAATACATCAAAGTGGCAGAATTTAGTAAATGTATGCAAAGAAGACCAAGTAGCAACTTTGCAAATCTGATCAACTGAAGCTTCATTCTTAAAAGCCCAGGAAGTGGAAACTGATCTAGTAGAATGAGCTGTATTTTTGAGGCGGGGCTTGACCCGACTCCAAATAGGCTTGATGAATCAAAAGCTTCTGACCTTTCCTAGAACCAGAAAAGATAACAAATAGACTAGAAGTCTTCCTGAAATCTTTAGTAGCTTTAACATAATATTTCAGAGCTCTCACCAAATCCAAAGAATGTAAAGATCTCGCCAAAGAATTCTTAGGCCTCAATGATTGAAAGCTCGTTTTTAAAATGATATGATGTAAAGATGTTCGCATTGGAGTGCGAATATAATATCGTAATGAATGAAAGTGTTCGAAATTGATTGCGTGTATGTATTCGAAATGGGCGTTTTTTCATCATTCGACATACGCTGCGATGTTTTTTTTGGTTTGTGTAATGTTAAATACCCACTTCGTATGTGTAATTCTGTATTCGTAATTTTTTTAAAAAGTGTCTATTGATCAATTGTATTATCAACTTTGAACTTAGAAATTCAGATTTGTATATTATAAATATTAAATGTCCAAAACTCATGTATTATTTCTGACTTCTGTTTATTTTGAAATAAAAAGAAAATTAATACAATTGCATTCATAAGTAAAGCAATGCAATGCAATGTAATTATACAGTTTTAAATCAAAAATAATTATTAATCATGTGTTCCCTCACACTGGTGTTTACAGCAGGGTCCTGTGAAGAAAATTCATTTTGAATTATTCCATGTTCATAATCATAATCCACATCAATATCTAGATTATTTTCAATGGCTAAATTATGAAGCATACAACACAAAGTTATTATGTCTGCAGCCTTTGTTGGTTGATATTTTAATGCTCCTCCAGTTTTATCGATACAACGGAACCTACTCTTAAGAAGTCCAAATGTACGTTCAATAGCTGATCTTGCTTTTGAGCATGCGTCATTGAACTTCATTTCTTTTCTGTTTGCTGGTTTGGAGACAGGTGTGATTAACCATTTGTAACATGGGTATCCTGCATCTCCTGTTGGATGTATGATTTATGGTTAGTATTACAAATAATTTATTTTATGTATTAGGCAATTAAACATCTTAGTACATAACTTACCAAGTATCAAACCATTTCCACAAATTCCTGCATTCATATCTTCATAAAGGAGTGATTGCTTTAGAATATACGAGTCATGTGCACTCCCTGGAAAAGCTGACAACAGAGAAATAATTTTGTATTTGTGGTCACATACAACTTGAGTGTTTAGAGAGTGCCACCCCTTTCTGTTAAAATATGTTTCTGGATGATCAATTGGTGCACAAATTTGTATGTGTGTGCAGTCAATACATCCTAGAATATTTGGTATTCCATAATGTTCATAGAAATATTCCTTAATTATATTTTTTTCATTTTCAGTCATTGGAAATTGTATAAATCTGTCAATATTTTTCTTGAAAACATTAATTACCTGGTTAAGAAATCTGGAAAAAGCACTTTGTGACACACCTGTAATAGAACTGGTGGTATGTTGGAAAGAACCTGTTCCCAAAAAATTAAGTGTGGTCAATAATTTAACAATTCCTGGTATTGCTCTATTTCTCCTTGTTCTAGGATCTAAATCATCTTTAAATAATTCATAAAGGGTAATTATAACTGATTTGTTAAATCGAAATCTTTTAAATACAATATCATCAGGCATGTCACTTAAAAATTGTCTTTCTCTGTATGTTCTGGGCCTGTATACCCTGTGTGTCCTCATAGCTGTTGGTTCTGAAATTAATCCTTGAGATTGTTCAACATCATTTTCATTTAATATTTCTATCATATTTGTATGATGTGTTATCAACCTCCTTCTTCTCCTTTGAAATCTTCTATGTTGAAATAATGTATAATATATATATTCTGCCATCTGCAATTATAAATATTAAATAGAATTGTAGATTAAATATTTTATTAAATTTAAAATCATATATTTCGAAATAATTTTCGTAAACTTACCCTCGTAAATTGAATTTCGCGACTGAAAATTACGTCAAAATATTTATAGTCTCCATAATTGCTTATTACGACGCTCTTTGATCACGTCATTTTTGATCATTGCACATTTTGTAATAAAGTTTTGCAGTGAAAACATACGCAATCATCCTTCGCTATTTCAATATAAATTTCGTAAATGTGTTTGTGAATATTCGTAACGGCAATCGTTACGTAATTTGACATTATAAAAGTCCACTTTTTATGGCGCGAAATTCTCTATGCTACTTTCATGAGTAAACTTAAAATTCGATTTGCATTTCCCAAAGAAAAACAAGTGTATTTAAATTACGAAAATATTAACAATGGTAAGTACATATAATCCACCATATTATATATATTTATTGTATATGTTATTTTACATTTACTTTTATTTATTTAAAGAAATATGATATTTAATGGTAATGTTATTTTATTAAAAAGACATTTAAAATGTATTCATAGGTTCTACCAACTGGAGTATCATCACAAAATAGTGAGTCTGGTAGAAACCCTGCATTCACAGAAGAGGAAAATCTTGTATTAGCACAGCAAATGCAAATGTATTATGATAAACTGTTTGGATCCATGTCTGCAAAAACTTCTAATTTTGAAAAGAATTCAATATGGGAAAAAATTGCAAAATCTGTATCAGCTGTAGGTGTTAGGCCCAGATCAGTGACCAAATGCAAAAAAAGATACTCTGATTTAAAAATTAAAGTTAAAGCAAAAATGGGAAAAGAAAAAACTGAAAGAATGAAAACAGGTGGTGGAACATATGTACCAATCACATACTCTGATTCTGAAAAAATAATTAGATAATTAATCCCAGCTGCAATGGTTTCTGGAGTTCCTGGACTTACTAATATTGGTGTAAGAACAGCTAATTTTGATTATGTTTCTGGATAATGTAATTTTAAATATGTATGTGAAATAATAAATATAAAATAAACCAAAAACATTTTTTTTTAGTGGCAGAAGAACAAAATGAAAGCTCACAAGAAAATCTTGAGACACCATCATTGGATCGTAATGAATCTAATATTAATGAAAATGAAATGTTGGATAATTTAGAATGTAATATAACTAATAAAGAAATAAGTATTGAAAGTGAACTACCACCCAACAATATATCATCTCAAAATGAAATACCAATAAATGTAGTGTTGGATTTATCACAAGCCACATTTTCAAATAGTAACATAGAACAGGAGGAGGAAAACAACAATAGCAATGAAGCTGAACATACAATTATTTTTTTACAAAATGAAAACAATTCATTACCATCAGAAAATGAGAACAATCCTGAGGACAATGAATTTTATAAGGATGTTGGTGAATTTAGTTATAAATTAATACAACATAATGATTTATTATGTGACAGACTTGAGATTATGAATAACACAATGCTTGAATTTAAGGAAGAAATAGTTCAACAAAATCATGCTATTAAAAAATTAAATGATTCTGTGGAAAAAAGTAATACACATTTGGAACACATTAGTGAGTCCTTAAAATCAATAGCTCAGTCAATGATTTTTCTATGTCAAAAAAATGATTGTACTAATACTCCTTTAAATTTAAATGTTAGTTCTTCAGAAAATCCAGAAAATATAAATTCATTTGTAACCGAATCAACCAATTTAGGTAATTCAGATATTGATGGAATAAATTCTGATGTTATAATTTCTGATGGAAAAAGAAAAGGACATCAGAATTCTGATGGTAATCTTCAAGCTACTAAAAAACCACTAAGAAAATATAGAAAAAGAAAATAAATTTAATATGCGTATATTATTATTCTTTGAGTTAACCATAGTAATTTAAATTAAATGAAGATAAAAAACTCGTAAAATATTTGTAAGGTTTATTTTTGAAAAATATTAAAGGGACAGTGCACACAAATATGCATACAAATATGTGTATTATAAACTAATATAAGTAAGAACATGATTTGATAATGATATATACATCCATGTTCATTAATTATATATTCATACTTGTGAACACCCCACACTGAAATCATAAATCAAATGTACACGTCCCTTTAATACATGTGTGAAAAATATGTAATGTGTTGTATGGTGTGTGTATAACTCAAAAAAATAAAGAGACCAATTATAAACATTCTTTTTATTAACTTTCTAACTAACAAACAAAAAAACAAACATAAGATATTAATGTGGATGATAAAATGGTCCACCACGTGTTTTAACCCCAGAATAAAATGCCCTTCCCTCCCACCTTCTTTCTCTGAACATTATAGCACGCTGTTCTTTTTGATTTTCAATCACTCTGGTTAAAAGTCTTCTTACTTTTTGATTGTGAAGTCTTTTTTTTTTTAAATTGTGAAGCATAGAGTCTTTTAAAATGGTGAGATTGTTGTTTATATTCTCTAGCAAAACACACATTTTATCCAATGTATTCTCTTCCCTTTTTCCTGTTAGACATAAAACAAATATCATATTAAACTACATTAAACATTTAATTGCACTAAGCACATATTTAAAATATTGTTATGATAAAGAAAAAAAGAAAAAAGGAATTGATAGTTCATGTGTTAAAAATAAAAACTGTGACAACAATGTGATTTTATTTTTACATTTAAATAAAAAATGCACACACATATGTGACATTCTTTATTAACATGCAAATTAACAATACATACCTTGTTCATGTGGTTGAGAATCTTCTCCATTAGCAGCATCATCCACATTTGTACTAATTTCATTTTCATCATCTTAACAAATTAGAAAATGAAATTAGTTAGAAACATATTTATATATTAATTTCTATATTACAAGTAGTGAAAATAAAATATTGTGCATCTATTAATGTATAACAAATCCCTTTTATGGATGCATAATTAATAAACATCCATTACAAGTGCTTTTAACATTATTTACAAATCTGAAGCAGGTTTTTGGGGTTAAACTTTGCAGATGTAAGGAGGTATCCTAACATGTTATAGATCAGGGGATTTACATATTGGTCTATAGGGAACTTTGTCATATAAAAAAATAAATATATATTCAAAAATTACAACGCTTAAAGGGACACTGAACACACTCATAGAACATGCAATTTTAAGAAAATATCTAATTTACTCCGATTATCAAATTTTAATAATATTCTTGCTATCTTGATTTGAAAAAGAAGGCATGTAAGCTAAGGAGCAAGCAATTATTTTGGTCAGCAGTTGTTTATTTGTGCTTGAACTTATCCAACAATCAAGAAGAACAACCCAGGTTGATTGCCAAAAATGTGCTAACAACTAAACCTACATTATTGCTTTTCGAATAAAGATAGCAAGAGAATGTATAACATTTGATAATAGGAGTAAACTAGAAAGTTGATTTTAATTGCATGCTGTATCTTATTCACAAAATAAAGAATGTGGGTTCATTGTCACTTTAAATTGATGTTTAAATTTACATGCTAAATGATTATAAAATAAAAATATCCACATATATACCGGTAATGATGAATTCAATATTTTGAATTGCTGGAATTTCTAATTGGTCACTTCCACGCGCTGCCTCAGTGCTTTCAGCAAGTAATGCTGGTGATGTAGTAACTTCTTGCCCTAAATTAAAATAAACTTGATGTAATTTTTTATAAGGAACATGATATATTAACTAAATAAATAAATAAAAAAAAAAATTACCTTCATCCACATCCTCAGAATTATTTTGCTGTGAAACATCACTTTCTGGCCCAACAGAGACATCTACATGTTCTTCACACAAGGGAGAAGTCTGGGAAGATGATGCTGAAGTCGACTGTTGCTCAATGTCCACATTAGGGTTTACAGACATTAAAAGTTTAATAAATATTCTTTCATATTTTAAAAATCGCCTCCTCCTCTTATTCTTTCTTTGAACTTTCCTTTTAAATGTCTGCAACCCTTTTGCAACATTGAGCCACAGTCTTTATATGTGTGGCATTTAAATTAACCATTTCAGCAATATCTTCCCTGATTGCATCCCTTGTCTTTAAACTAGTGTCACGCCTCTGTGGTCCAAAAAGCATGTCATAGTTTGGTTCCAAAGCAGATACAAGGATTTCATTCTCCACAACTGTAAACCTCTCAGCAACCATTTTCAAATATCTCATCAACTGCCTCACAGAATAAAATATGATATCTATATAAATATACATGTAACCAGAGTAAAATGTAAAATACGCTGTGATTGGAGAATATTAAGGAAGTACTCATAAATATGCGTACATAAATGTATTGCAAGGTATTATGGTAACAGAAATAATATAACAGTAAATATGATTGGTTAACAAATATTGCACATTGAACATTGTTTAAAACATATACGCAATTTCGTAATAATACAAATGAGTGAAAATATCTAAATAAAGAGCGTAAAAATATTTATTGTACGATTTCAATAAAAAGAATAACAAAATATAACCAGAACAGTAAAAGCAGAATTCATTGCGAAGGAGAGTTTCATTGCAAAGGAGAGGGTGTAAGATGGGTGTTCCATGGGCGTAACCTGAGTAAATCTCGCAAGTTTCGCAGATATGTTACGATTATATAAAAACATACGCCATACGAATCGCACATTCAACTCACATACATATCTCACCAGCTATCCTTTGGCGAAATAACATGAATAACATAATTTACAATATTTATTTCATTTTAAAAATAATACGATATAACGTATTTAGACAATATACTATAACTGTAGTTTTACATTTTGAAATATGCAAACGCAAACTGAAATAAAGTGAATCATTAAAAGTACGAAGCGACGCAATGATATTTGGAAACCCATTTCGAAGTTCGTGAAATGATATAAGGAGGCGAAGTCTATAGTTTACTATGGACAGATTATCGCGTAACGTATTGTTTACAATGGACTGCCCACTTTATACGATCATTACAGAAGGCGTGAAATTTGCGAGAGTTGCGAGTCAGAAATACACATTTCTCGCCGCCAATGACGAACTTTCAATCATCGAGGCCTTAGGATTAGGACACAAGGAAGGAACAACAATTTCTCTATTAATGTTGTTAGAATTCACAACCTTAGGTAAGAATTTAAATGAAGTCTGCAAAACTGCCATATCCTAATGAAAAATCAGAAAAGGAAAATCACAAGAGAGAGCGGATAATTCAGAAACTTTTCTAGCAGAAGAGATGGCCAAAAGAAACAACACTTTCTAAGAAAGTAGTTTAATGTCCAAAGAATGCATAGGCTCAAACGGACTCCAAGGAGGAGAGATTGATTTAATGACAGGCATGATACGAACCAAAGCCTGCGCAAAACAATGAATATCAGGAAGTTTAGCAATCTATCTGTGAAATAAAACAGAAAGAGCAGAGATTTGTCCTTTCAAGGAACTTGCATACAAACCTTTATCCAAACTATCCTGAAGAAACTGTAAAATTCTAGGAATTCTAAAAGAATGCGAAGAGAATTTATGAGAAGAACACCATGAAATGTAAGTCTTCCATACGCGATAATAAATCTTTCTAGAAACAGATTTACGAGCCTGCAACATAGTATTAATCACGGAGTCAGAAAAACCTCTATGACTAAGCACTAAGCGTTCAATTTCCATACCTTTAAATTTAATGATTTTAGATCCTGATGGAAAACGGTCATTGACAATCTGGCCTTAATGGAAGTGGCCAAGGTTGGCATTTGGACATCCAAACAAGATCCGCATACCAAAACTTGTGAGGCAATGCTGGAGCCACCAGCAGCACAAACAATTGTTCCATGATGATTTTGGAGATCACTCTTGGAAGAAGAACTAGAGGCAGGAAAATATAAGCCGGTTGTCAATGCATCCACTGCTTCCGCCTAAGGATCCCTGGACCTGGACAGATACCTGGGAAGTTTCTTGTTTAGATGAGATGCCATCAGATCTATTTCTGGAAGCCCCCACATCTGAACAACTTGAGAAAACACATCTGGGTGGAGAGACCATTCTCCCGGATGTAAAGTCTAACGACTGAGGTAATCTGCTTCCAAATTTTCTATACCTGGGATATGAACCGCAAAAATTAGACAGGCGCTAGATTCCGCCCAAACAAGTATCCAAGATACTTCTTTCATAGCTTGAGGACTGTGAGTCCCACCCTGATGATTGACATATGTCACAGTTGTGATATTGTCTGTCTGAAAACAAATAAACGGTTCTCTCTTCAACAGAGGCCAAAACTGAAGAGCCCTGAGAATCGCACGGAGTTCCAAAAACATAATTTATGTAAGAACTTACCTGATAAATTCATTTCTTTCATATTAGCAAGAGTCCATGAGCTAGTGACGTATGGGATATACATTCCTACCAGGAGGGGCAAAGTTTCCCAAATCTCAAAATGCCTATAAATACACCCCTCACCACACCCACAAATCAGTTTAACGAATAGCCAAGAAGTGGGGTGATAAGAAAAAAGTGCGAAAGCATAAAAAAAATAAGGAATTGGAATAATTGTGCTTTATACAAAAAAATCATAACCACCACAAAAAAGGGTGGGCATCATGGACTCTTGCTAATATGAAATAAATGAATTTATCAGGTAAGTTCTTACATAAATTATGTTTTCTTTCATGTAATTAGCAAGACTCCATGAGCTAGTGACGTATGGGATAATAAATACCCAAGATGTGGAACTTCCACGCAAGAGTCACTAGAGAGGGAGAGATAAAATAAAGACAGCCAATTCCGCTGAAAAACCATCCACAGCCCAAAATAAAGTTTCAAACTTATAATGAAAAAAACTGAAAATATAAGCAGAAGAATCAAACTGAAACAGCTGCCTGAAGTACTTTTCTACCAAAAACTGCTTAAGAAGAAGAAAACACATCAAAATGGTAGAATTTAGTAAAAGTATGCAAAGAAGACAAAGTTGCTGCTTTGCAAATCTGATCAACCGAAGCTTCATTCCTAAACGCCCAGGAAGTAGAGACTGACCTAGTAGAATGAGCTGTAATCCTTTGAGGCGGAGTTTTGCCCGACTCAACATAAGCATGATGAATCAAAGACTTTAACCAAGATGCCAACGAAATGGCAGAAGCCTTCTGGCCTTTCCTGGAACCGGAAAAGATAACAAATAGACTAGAAGTCTTTCGGAAATCTTTAGTAGCTTCTACATAATATTTCAAAGCTCTAACTACATCCAAAGAATGCAACAATCTTTCCTTAGAATTCTTAGGATTAGGACACAATGAAGGAACCACAATTTCTCTACTAATGTTGTTAGAATTCACAACCTTAGGTAAAAATTTAAATGAAGTTCGTAACACCGCCTTATCCTGATGAAAAATCAGAAAAGGAGACTCACAAGAAAGAGCAGATAATTCAGAAACTCTTCTAGCAGAAGAGATGGCCAAAAGAAACAAAACTTTCCAAGAAAGTAATTTAATATCCAGCGAATGCATAGGTTCAAACGGAGGAGCTTGAAGAGCCCCCAAAACCAAATTCAAACTCCAAGGAGGAGAAATTGACTTAATGACAGGTTTTATACGAACCAAAGCCTGTACAAAACAATGAATATCAGGAAGATTAGCAATCTTTCTGTGAAACAGCACAGAAAGAGCAGAAATTTGTCCTTTCAAGGAACTTGCAGACAAACCTTTATCCAAACCATCCTGAAGAAACTGTAAAATTCTAGGAATTCTAAAAGAATGCCAAGAAAAATGATGAGAAGAACACCAAGAAATGTAAGTCTTCCAGACTCGATAATATATCTTCCTAGATACAGATTTACGAGCCTGTAACATAGTATTAATTACAGAGTCAGAGAAACCTCTATGACTGAGAATCAAGCGTTCAATCTCCATACCTTCAAATTTAATGATTTGAGATCCTGATGGAAAAAGGACCTTGCGATAGAAGGTCTGGTCTTAACGGAAGAAGAACTAGAGGCGGAAAGATATAAGCAGGATGATACTTCCAAGTAAGTGACAATGCATCCACTGCTTCCGCCTGAGGATCCCTGGATCTGGACAGATACCTGGGGAGCTTCTTGTTTAGATGAGAAGCCATCAGATCTATTTCTGGAAGTCCCCAGATTTGAACAATCTGAAGAAATACCTCTGGGTGAAGAGACCATTCGCCCGGATGTAAAGTCTGGCGACTGAGATAATCCGCTTCCCAATTGTCTATACCTGGGATGTGAACCGCAGACATTAGACAGGAGCTGGATTCCGCCCATACAAGTATTCGAGATACTTCTTTCATAGCCAGAGGACTGTGAGTCCCTCCTTGATGATTGACATATGCCACGGTTGTGACATTGTCCGTCTGAAAACAAATGAACGATTCTCATTTGTTGATTGGTAATCTCGCCTCCTGAGATTCCCAAACCCCCTGCGCTGTCAGAGACCCCCATACAGCTCCCCAACCTGTCAGACTTGCATCTGTTGAGATCACAGTCCAGGTTGGAAGAACAAAAGAAGCCCCTTGAATTAAACAATGGTGATCTGTCCACCACGTCAGAGTGTCGTACAATCGGTTTTAAAGATATTAATTGTGATATCTTTGTATAATCCCTGCACCACTGGTTCAGCATACAGAGCTGAAGAGGTCGCATGTGAAAACGAGCAAAGGGGATCGCGTCCGATGCAGCAGTCATAAGACCTAGAATTTCCATGCATAAGGCTACCGAAGGGAATGATTGAGACTGAAGGTTTTCGACAAGCTGAAACCAATTTCAGACGTCTCTTGTCCGTTAAAGACAGAGTCATGGACACTGAATCTATCTGGAAACAGAAAAAAAGGTTACCCTTGTCTGAGGAATCAATGAAATCTTTGGTAAATTGATCCTCCAACCATGTTCTTGAAGAAACGATACAAGTCGATTCGTATGAGATTCTGCTAAATGTGAAGACTGAGCAAGTACCAAGATATCGTCCAAATAAGGAAATACCACAATACCCTTTTCTCTGATTACAGATAGAAGGGCACCGAGAACCTTTGTAAAAATCCTTGGAGCTGTTGCTAGGCCAAACGGCAGAGCCACAAACTGGTAATGCTTGTCTAGGAAAGAGAATCTCAGAAACTGATAGTGATCTGGATGAATCGGAATATGCAGATATGCATCTTGTAAATCTATTGTGGACATATAATGCCCTTGCTGAACAAAAGGCAGAATAGTCCTTATAGTTACCATTTTGAATGTTGGTATTCTTACATAACGATTCAATATTTTTAAATCCAGAACTGGTCTGAAGGAATTCTCCTTCTTTGGTACAATGAATAGATTTGAGAAAAACCCCAGACCCTGTTCCAGAACTGGAACTGGCACAATTACTCCAGCCAACTCTATATCTGAAACACATTTCAGAAACGCTTGAGCCTTCACTGGATTTATTGGAACGCGAGAAAGAAAAAATCTTCTTGCAGGAGGCCTTATCTTGAAACCTATTCTGTACCCTTGTGAAACATGAATCGAATTGATCCAAATTTCTTTGAAAAATCATAATCTGCCCCCTACCAGCTGGGCTGGAATGAGGGCCGCACCTTCATGTGGACCTGGGAGCTGGCTTTGGCTTTCTAAAAGGCTTGGATTTATTCCAGACTGGAGATGGTTTCCAAACAGAAACCGTTCCTGTAGAGGAAGGATCAGGCTTTTGTTCCTTATTCTGACGAAAGGAACGAAAACGATTAGCAGCCCTATATTTACCTTTAGATTTTTTATCCTGTGGTAAAAAAGTTCCTTTCCCCCCCGTAACAGTTGAAATAATAGAATCCAACTGTGAACCAAACAATTTATTACCTTGGAAAGAAAGGGATAGCAAAGTTGACTTAGAAGACATATCAGCATTCCAAGTTTTAAGCCATAAAGCTCTTCTAGCTAAAATAGCTAAAGACACATACCTGACATCAACCCTAATGATATCAAAGATGGCATCACAAATAAAGTTATTAGCATGTTGAAGAAGATTAACAATGCTATGAGAATTATGATCTGTTACTTGTTGTGCTAAAGCCTCCAACCAGAAAGTTGAAGCTGCAGCAACATCCGCCAAAGATATAGCAGGCCTAAGAAGATTACCTGAACATAAATAAGCTTTTCTTAGAAAGGATTCAATTTTCCTATCTAAAGGATCCTTAAAAGAAGTACTATCTGCCATAGGAATAGTAGTACGTTTAGCAAGAGTAGAGATAGCCCCATCAACTTTAGGGATTTTGTCCCAAAACTCTAATCTGTCAGATGGCACAGGATACAATTTCTTAAACCTTTTAGAAGGAGTAAAAGAATTACCCAGATTATTCCATTCCCTGGAAATTACTTCAGAAATAGCATCAGGGACGGGAAAAACTTCCGGAATAACTACAGGAGGTTTAAAAACCGTATTTAAACATTTAGATTTAGTATCAAGAGGACCAGATTCCTCTATTTCTAATGCAATTAAGACTTCTTTAAGTAAAAAACGAATACATTCCATTTTAAATAAATATGAAGATTTATCAGTGTCAATTTCTGAAACAGAATCCTCTGAACCAGAGAAATCATCATCAGAAACAGAATCAGAATGATGATGTTCATTTAAAAATTCATCTGATAAATGAGAAGTTTTAAAAGTCTTTTTACGTTTACTGGAAGGAGGAATAACAGACATAGCCTTCCTAATAGATTTAGAAACAAAATCTCTTATGTTAACAGGAACACCCTGAGTATTAGATGTTGATGGAACAGCAACAGGTAATGGAACATTACTAAAGGAAATATTATCTGCATTAGCAAGTTTATCATGACATTCATTACAAACAACAGCCGGAGGGACAGTTACCACAAGTTTACAACAAATGCACTTAACTTTGGTAGATCAAGCATCAGGCAGCGAATTTCCAGAAGTAGCTTCTGATCCAGGGGTCAATCTGAGACATCTTGCAATATGTAATAGAAAAAACAACATATAAAGCAAAATGTATCAAATTCCTTAAATGACAGTTTCAGGAATGGGAAAAAATGCCAATGAACAAGCTTCTAGCAACCAGAAGCAAATAAACAATGACTTAAATAATGTGGAGACAATAATGACGCCCATATTTTTTAGCGCCAAAAAAGACGCCCACATTATTTGGCGCCTAAATGCTTTGGCGCCAAAAATGACACCACATCCGGTGACGCCGACATCTTTGGTGCAAAAAACGTCAAAAAAATGACGCAAATACAAACAACTTCCGGTGACAAGTATGACGCCGGAAATGACTAAGAAAATTTTTTTGCGCCAAAAAAGTCCGCGCCAAGAATGACGCAATAAAAAGAAGCATTTTCAGCCCCCGCGAGCCTAACAGCCCACAGGAAAAAAGTCAAATTTTAAGGTAAGAAAAATGTATTATTCAAATGCATTATCCCAAATAATGAAACTGAATGTCTGAAATAAGGAATATTGAACATCCTGAATCAAGGCAAATAAATGTTTAAACACATATATTTAGAACTTTATATAAACGTGCCCAACCATAGCTTAGAGTGTCACAGAAAATAAGACTTACTTACCCCAGGACACTCATCTACATGTAGTAGAAAGCCAAACCAGTACTGAAACGAGAATCAGTAGAGGTAATGGTATATATAAGAGTATATCGTCGATCTGAAAAGGGAGGTAAGAGATGAATCTCTACAACCGATAACAGAGAACCTATGAAATAGATCCCGTAGAAGGAGACCATTGAATTCAAATAGGCAATACTCTCTTCACATCCCTCTGACATTCACTTCACTCTGAGAGGAAAACCGGGCTCCAGCCTGCTGCGAAGCGCATATCAACGTAGAATCTAGCACAAACTTACTTCACCACCTCCATGGGAGGCAAAGTTTGTAAAACTGATTTGTGGGTGTGGTGAGGGGTGTATTTATAGGCATTTTGAGGTTTGGGAAACTTTGCCCCTCCTGGTAGGAATGTATATCCCATACGTCACTAGCTCATGGACTCTTGCTAATTACATGAAAGAAATATTTATTGGTAATCTTGCCTCTTGAGATTTCCAAACCCCTTGTGCTGTCAGAGATCCCTAAACAGCTCCCCAACCTGAAAGACTTGCATCTGTTGTGATCACAGTCCAGCTTGGATGAATGAAAGAGGCCCCTAGAATTATACGATGGTGATCTAACCACCAAGTCAGAGAAAGCCAAGCATTAGGATTTAAGGATATTAATTGTGATATCCTTGTATAATCCCTGCACCATTGGTTCAGCATACAAAGCTGGAGAGGTCTCATATGAAAATGAGCAAAGGGGATCGCGTCCGATGCTGCAGTCATGAGACCTAAAACTTCCATGCACATAGCTACTGAAGGGAATGACTGAGACTGAAGGTTCCGACAGGCTGCAACCAATTTCAAACGTCTCTTGCTTGTTAGAGACAAAGTCATGGACACTGAATCTATCTGGAAACCTGAAAAGGTAACCTTTGTCTGAGGAATCAAAGAACTTTTTGGTAAATTGATCCTCCAACCATGTCTTCGAAGAAACAACAGTAGTTGATTTGTGTGAGATTCTGCAGAACGTAAATACTGAGCAAGTACCATGATATTGTCCAAATAAGGAAATACCGCAACACCCCGCTCTCTGATAACAGAGAGTAGGACACTGAGAACCTTTGAAAAGATTCTTAGAGCTCTTGCTAAGCCAAAAAGGAAGAGCAACAAATTGGTAATGCTTGTCTAGAAAAGAGAATCTCAGGAACTAATAGTAATCTGGATGAATTGGAAAAGATATATGTGGTAATGCAGCGCTAAGATGAACCCTAAGCTGTGATACACAAAGGGGATCTAACCAGTCCCCCAAAGAACAAAAGTTTAAGAAAAATAGGAGTGATCACAGCGCCAAAAAGGCCTGAGGGTCAGTATACACACTAAAGCAATAAAATTAGATAAGATATTAAAATGGAATTTATTACATACAGTAAGACTAATAAGTAAAAAAGGTAAACCTGATTTCCTGCATGGAAATCTAGAACATAAAAGCTTAATGGGGAAATCCGCTATTTAGGAGAGCTGTTAACAACATTACTTAAGTTAAAAAATTTTGAACAAACAATACAATAAATTATACACTAAATAAAAGCAGCTGATCGCTGGTAGCCCTAGCCCCAATGGGTGGGTTAAGATGTCTGAGGAGGTTTATCACAGTAGAAAACCACCTACTATTAAAAGCCGTTAAATAGTGGCAGCTGGTTACAGGTGGCACGATTCAATGAGGCTGTGTGAAAGGCTGAGGAGTATAGTGCTGGCTTCTAACTCAGTCTACAGTTATGGATCCATATCTGAGGATGAACCACGGTAAAGATCCTGAAATTGGAGTGCTCGACAGATGCCGCACTCAAAATAGAATCTAAAGCACCGGGTACTGGCAAATAAAGAGTGGTTGCACAAGATAGCTAAGTGTAAATTGGTGATAACACAAAAGTGCTTGGGTGTGTGACAGATAATAAATTATATAATAAGCAATAAACAATGCTGGCAATAAAAACTTATATGAACAATTTATATAAAAACTATTATAAAAACTTGGTAAAAACGGTCATATGAAAATCCTGAAAATTTGATATTCAACAAAGGATCATGAAAAAAACAAAATTAAAGCAATGTCAGTGAAACCAATGACAGTGAAACAATGTCAGTGAAAGAGATATGAGGTGGCACTAAAAAATCCAAAAAAACACCTCTAATCAACAAAAAATTCTGGGATGAAAAAAGACTTCCGTGATGAAAAAAGAAAAAAATATGGTGGTTGAAGGAAAAAATATATATGCTGGTAAAAAAGAAAAATGTACAATATAACAAAGTGTGTCAGTGAAACAATAGTAACAAATGCATTGTGGCCAGTGGTGAATCAAATGTTCAGTTGTGAATTTATTCCAAGTGGAAGGTGATGAGAAATGGAAAAGGAGTGTCCAAAGAAATCCTTTCTGGAACTCAGCTACTTCTATGAATTAATAGTCGATCCCTAAAATCAAAGATAAAACATAGCGTAGCAAAATTTATACAAGTTGAAAAATATTAGAAAGATGCTTACCAACGGGTCGTCTACGCGTTTCGGTCCTCACAAGACCTTTATCAAGACTAATTCATTGGTAAGCTAAGCATCTTTATATAGGCATATTAATTAGGTGACCGGAACTAGCTTAAACTAATTCTACTTCCGGTTTCGTCGCTACTTATAATATCAATTACTTCTTATTTTGGATGTCCTTATGTATTCTATATTTAATATGTTAATATTCTGCTTATGGGTGGCTTATATCTGAACTTTTTGCCCAACTTTTAATTTGTTTTTAAACATCGATTCTATGATGTCACTTCCGGTGAATGATCCTAGGTTGGTTGGTGTAAAGAAACCCGGTGTCATTTCCGGTTGTTGGTTAATCAGGGCTAATTTGAGGACAAATATTAAGTCATACACCATCTCTAGTATATGTTTGTTTGCTTATGCCCCCAGAAGATTACCTTTGCAATATTAAAATACATATCTACATCACTATTATAAAATGCTGTGACGCAACTTTGGCTATCTCCGTTAAAAGACCGGATGTGCCTTATCTCATTACGCTGGCATCTAACCTGAAATTTTAACAGATTAAATGTAGTTGATTAGTTATTGAGTAACAGAACTTCATGACTTAATACATTATTTTAGTTGCTTAGAGGGGTGTGTATAGAACACCTATCCTAATTCATACGTATTTTCCAATTGGATGGAATATCTAATAACATAAATACACTAATAAAGAAAAGGGACAATAGAACTGTCAATGTAAATATATGCACATAAACGGATGTGGGCAGGGGACCCTTGTCTAAACCTATTACGATATAGACATATATTATAATATATTGCGTCTATTGGTCACACTAAAAGGAATCACTAATAGTAATTCTAATTTTTAGTACTGATTGAAATGATACAAATACATAATTCCCTAAAGATGGATGGACTAGAGATTGATAAACTCCTGGAAAAAAATAATAAATGTTAAATTTAATAAGAAATTATTTTAAAATTTTTTTTTATAAAAAACCGGAAGTGGATCGCTAACAGTCAGGTCATCAGTCTATAAGAAGTGCCCAACTTCGAAAATATTTATTTCTTGCTATGTTCTAATAGCGGTGATTTTAAGCAAAAGGGGTCTAAATGCCAATGTGGTATTAAGGGTTCCAGAATAAAAATAAGGTTACTAATAATAGTATGCTAAGGAAGGAAAAGTTTGGTGTGGTGTATCTTGAGAGGGAAACTAGTTGGTAGACGTAAAACCATAGACACATAAGCTGACATTAGTTGGATCAAATCACATAAGCTGGTATTAGTTAAATAAATAGGTGAGGTCCTCTCTGTTGTTTAGACCTTTCGGGTGTAGGCTATCCATTAGAAAGATCCATTTGGATTCAGCTTTGAGAAGGGTTTTTTCAAAATCCCCACCTCTCCAATTTTTTGTCACTTTCTGTATGCCCATAAACTTCATCTCTTGTACTTTGCCATTATGTTTGGTGGCAAAGTGTTTGTAGAGTATCGTATCTTTGTCCTGTTTTTCAATTAACCGGATATGCTCTCTTAGCCTATCTTTGAGGCTTCTTGAGGTCTGGCCAATGTATTGGAGGCCACAGGAACACTCTATGAGGTAGATGATACCTGTATCCTGGCATCTGATGAGGTCCTTGATCTTAAATTCTTCTCCAGTCTGCGTTGATTTAAATGTCTTTGTTTTAACCCCTCTTTTACAAGCTTTGCAGCTTGGGCAAGGAAAGAAACCTTTAATTGGTTTTCCTTGTAAACTTAGCATGTTGGGTTTTTTCTTTCGTAGCAGACTTGGAGCTAGTTTGTTTTTAAGATTCCCTGTTTTCTTGTACACAAAACTTGGTTGATCTGGGAGTTTATCTCCAATAATATCATCGTTTTTCAACAGATGCCAGTGTTTCTTAAAGATTGTTTCCATGATGTGCCTATTACTGCTGTACTCCGTAATCATTGGTACATTAAGAGTTTCTTCTGTTCCGTATTTCTTCCTCTCTTTATATTTTGTTAGTTCCTTTCTTTCCACTTTTCTTACTTCCTCTATCTTAAGGTCCAATTCATCCTCCTTATAACCTCTTTCAATAAATTTTTCTTTTAGGCGTATTGCTTGTTGTTCCCATTTCTTAATGTTAGAACAATTTTTTCGAACCCTTAGGAGTTGGCTTTTAGGGATATTCTTTTTCCACTTTTCATGATGGCAACTCTCGTAGTGTACATAATTGTTGCTATCAACTGTTTTGAAGTGTGTGGAAGTTTCCCATTTGTCATTTTTCACTTCTATTTGTAAATCTAGAAAGACGATTTCCTTTAAGCTCCAAGTATGGGTAAATTTGAGGTTCAGGTTGTTCTGATTCATGATCTCGATCGTGTATAAGAGATCTTGTATTGAACCTTTCCAGATGATTAAAATATCATCTATATATCTGCGGTAGAGGACCAGGTCCGCGCTCGCTGGGCAGGAGTCCCAGAAGATACTCTCCCATTTGCCCATATACAGATTGGCATAGCTGGGCGCGAACCTGGTCCCCATGGCAGTACCGCAAATTTGTTGGTAATAGACCCCCTCATTACAAAAGTAATTATGTTGTAGGATGTATTGAATACTATCCACTATAAACTTAGCCTGTTCTTCTAGCATCTCTGGATCTTTTTCCAAAAACCATTTTACTGCTTCAAGTCCCTCTTTGTGGGGTATGCTGGTGTATAAAGCAGCGACATCACAAGTCGCCATAATATATCCATCTTCCCACGGGATGTCTTCCAAAATATTTAGAACTTGGGTGGAGTCTCTCAGATAGGACGGGAGAGCTCTTACATACTTCTGAAGATGTTGATCGACATATTCTGACAAGTTACTGGTGAGTGATCCAATTCCGGAGATGATTGGGCGACCAGGTGGCTCTTTCAGATTTTTGTGTATCTTGGGCAGGTGGTATATTATGGGTGTTATCGGATATTTGGTGTCCAAATAGCTATATTCTTTTTCATCCAATATACCCAATGTTTTTGCTCTTTCTAGAAGTTCCTTCAGTTCTTCCTGGAACCTATTCACGGGATCATTCCTGAGCCTTAGGTATGTCGTCTGATCGTTAAGTAGGCGTTGGTTCTCTGCCATATACTTCTCTCTATCTAGGATGACTATACCTCCACCTTTATCAGCTGGTTTGATCGTTAATTGGTTGTTGTTCTCTAGTCTCCTGATCGTTTCTGTATGTTGCTTTGATAGATTTGGTTTAATTCTTTTCAGGCTTTTTTGCTTGATATCTCTAATATCTTTAGTGACCATTATTTCAAATGCCTCAATGGCATTTCCTTTCGCATAGATGGGATAAAATCTTGATTTTGGTTTTAACCCTGTATGCATATAAGGGTCCTTAGCATTTTCTGATGTATAACTTTTTGTTGATACTGGGTCCAATGGAGTTTTTAGGAAGTACCTTTTTAGGGTTAATTTCCTTATAAAATTCTTGGTATTCATGAACGTTTGAAATTTGTCCATACATCTTGCTGGAGCAAATGAGAGCCTTAAGTAATGTTGTTAACAGCTCTCCTAAATAGCGGATTTCCCCATTAAGCTTTTATGTTCTAGATTTCCATGCAGGAAATCAGGTTTACCTTTTTTACTTATTAGTCTTACTGTATGTAATAAATTCCATTTTAATATCTTATCTAATTTTATTGCTTTAGTGTGTATACTGACCCTCAGGCCTTTTTGGCGCTGTGATCACTCCTATTTTTCTTAATCTGGATGAATTGGAACATATGAAGATATGCATCCTGTAAGTCTATTGTGGGTATATAATGCCCTTGCTGAACAAAAGGCAGAATAGACCTTATAGTCACCATTTTGAAAGTTGGTACTCTTACAGATCGATTCAAAATTTTTAGATCCAAAACTGGTCTGAATGAATTTTCTTTCTTTGGGACAATGAACAGATTTGAATAAAATCCCAGACCCTGTTCCTGAAACAGAACTGGCATGATTACCCCAGATAACTCCAGGTTTGAAACACACTTCAGGAAAGCCTGAGCCTTACTGGGTTTGCTGGAATGCATGAGAGATAAAAATCTTCTCACAGGCGGTCTTACTCTAAATCCTATTCGGTACCCCTAAAAGACAATATTCTGAATCCAAAAATTTTGGACCGAATTGATCCAAACATGTTTGAAAATTTTTAATCTGCCCCCTACCAGCTGAGCTGGAATAAGGCCCGCACCTTCATGCAGACTTGGGGGCTGTCTTTGATCTCTTAAATGGCTTGGATTTATTCCAATTTGAAGAAGGCTTCCAATTGGAAACAGATTCCTTGGAGGAAGAATTAGGTTTCTGTTGCTTATTTAAGAACGAAAACGGTTAGAAGCTTTAGATTTACCTTTAGATCTTTATCCTGAGGCAAAAAAACTCCCTTCCTCCCAGTGACAGTTGAAATTATTGAATCCAGCTGTGAACCAAAAAATGTATTACCTTGGAAGGAAAGAGATAGCAATCTGGACTTAGAAGTCATATCAGTATTCCAAGATTTAAGCCACAAAGCTCTTCTAGCTAAAATAGCTAAACACATAGATTTAACACCAATTTTGATAATATAAAAAAATGGCATCACAAATGAAATTATTAGCATGTTGAATCAAGTTAACAATGCTAGACAAATCATGATCCAATACTTGTTGCGCTAAAGTTTCCAACCAAAAAGTTGAAGCAGCTGCAACATCAGCCAACGAAATTGCAGGCCTAAGAAGAAGACCTGAAAATAAATAAACTTTCCTTAGATAAGATACAAGTTTCCTATCTAAAGGATCTTTAAAAGAAGTAATATCTTCCATGGGAATAGTATTACGTTTAGCAAGAGTAGAGATAGCCCCATCAATTTTGGGGATCTTTTCCCAAAACTCCAATCTAACTGCTGGCAAAGGATACAATTGTTAAAACCTTAAAGAAGGAATAAAAGAAGTACCAGGCCTATTCCATTCCTTAGAAATCATATCAGAAATAGCATCAGGAACTGGAAAAACCTCTGGAATAACCACAGGAGGTTTATAAACAGAATTTAAACGTTTACTAGTTTTAATATGAAGAGGACTAGTCTCCTCAATATCCAATTTAATCAACACTTCTTCAACAAAGAACGAATGTACTCCATTTTAAATAAATAAGTAGATTTGTCAGTGTCAATATCTGAGGAAGGATCTTCTGAATCAGATAGATCCTCTTCAGAGGAGGATAATTCAGTATGTTGTTGGTCATTTGAAATTTCATCAACTTTATGAGAAGTTTTAAAAAACCTTTATATTTATTAGAAGACGGGATGGCAGACAAAGCCTTCTGAATAGAATCAGCAATACATTCTTATAAATTCACAGGTATATCTTGTACATTAGATGTTAAAAGAACAGCAACAGGCAATGTACTATTACTGATGGACACATTCCCTGCATGTAAAAGTTTATCATGACAACTTATTAAAAACCACAGCTGGAGATATAATCTCCACAAGATCACAAGAAATGTACTTCACTTTGGTAGAACTGTTATCAGTCAGCAGGATTCCAACAGTGATTTCTGAGACATGATCAGATTGAGACATCTTGCAAATGTAAGAGAAAAAAACAACATATAAAGCAAAATGATCAATTTCCTTATATGGCAGTTTCAGGAATGTGAAAAAAATGCAAACAGCATAGCCCTCTGATAGAGAAAAAAGGCAAGAGGCATATAGGAATGGGGTTTAAAATAATGAAAATATTTGGCGCCAAGTATGACGCACAAACAGAGAAAAAATTTTTTGGGCGCTAACATCATCCGGAAATGACACACTCGCGTCATTGAAGACGCAACCTTGTGAAAAGATTCACAGGAAATGACAAATTTGCGTCATCGAACGTAACTTCGCACCAAAAAAATCTTGCTCCAAAAATGACGCAATATAGTTTGGCATTTTGCGTCCTCGCGAGCCTAATTCTGCCCGCGAATATAAAATGACAGTCAATTGAAAAAAGACTATACCCCAGGTAAGAAATACATTTTCCTAAAACATGCAGTTCCCAGATATGAAACTGACAGTCTGCAAAAGGAAATATACTGAAATCTGAATCATGGCAAATATAAGTACAATACATATATTTAGAACTTTATATAAATACATAAAGTGCCAAACCATAGCTGAGAGTGTCTTAAGTAATGAAAACATACTTACCAAAAGACACCCATCCACATATAGCAGATAGCCAAACCAGTACTGAAACAGTTATCAGTAGAGGTAATGGAAAATTAGAGTATATCGTCGATCTGAATAAGGGAGGTAGGAGATGAATCTCTACGACCGATAACAGAGAACCTATGAAATAGATCCCCGTGAGGAAAACCATCACATTCAATAGGTGATACTCCCTTCACATCCCTCTGACATTCACTGTACTCTGAGAGGAATCGGACTTCAAAATGCTGAGAAGCGCATATCAACGTAGAAATCTTAGCACAAACTTACTTCACCACCTCCATAGGAGGCAAAGTTTGTAAAACTGAATTGTGGGTGTGGTGAAGGTTGTATTTATAGGCATTTTGAGGTTTGGGAAACTTTGCCCCTCCTGGTAGGATTGTATATCCCATACGTCACTAGCTCATGGACTCTTGCCAATTACATGAAAGAAAGATAAATCTAGGGCTGCACAAATAAGTAAAGGCCGACTTTTCACCAGCCATACTACTATGCCCACCGGGAAAGCCACACAGGACCAAAAGGCCCATCTGGCTTTTGAAGCAATAAACACCAGCAAGCTGACCAGACATCATAAGCCTGAAATTTACAACCATTTGGGGGTGAACAACACAATCTCCACAACTGAAGTAATATGAAGTACACAAGATGGCTGCTAAAAAAACACAAAAGGCAGATAAACACACTAAATCTTTAACATCAATACCTTCAGTTTCATCCTTTTCACAAACTTTGGAACACATAGCTGCTGAAAACCCACTGATACAGGACTCACAAACTACGCAACTGTCTGCAGGTGCTCCTATAACTCAGCAGGAGTCTCTTATTGCCATCCAGACCCATCTAGCTGTACTACCCTCTAAATCAGACCTGGAATCTCTGAAATCATTTATAAGAGAAGATTTGAGGGACCTCAAGAGAGACCTTAATGAACTGAGTTCCAGAATTAAATACTTAGAGTAAGGCCAAGATACCTTGAATAACCTGTTTAATTCAAACACTCAACACAGCTCCATACATGATTCTATGATGTAGTCCCTACAAGATAAGGTTAAAAACCTAGACAATAGGGGACGCAGAAACAACTTGAGAATCAGGGGATACCAGAAGATGTTACCCAGGATCAGATTAAGGCCTACTTGAAGGGACTTTTCCTACATATCTCACCCCAATCTCCTCCTATTCCTAACAAAGACATCGAAAGAGCACACAGAGCCCTGCAACCTTTACCTAAACCACCTGCCCCACCAAGAGATATAATCATCAGATTTCTGAGATTCACTACCAAAGAAGAAATCTGGCAGGCAGCCGGTTCAGGCAGACCATCTCCTATCAAGACCATACTTTGCAAATATTTCAAGATCTCAGTCCTTACACCATAAAAAGGCGTAGAGAGATCAGATTAATCCCAAAAACCCTTCAAGAAAAAAAACATAAAATATCATTGGGGCTTCCCTTTCAGCCTGATTGTGTCCCACAATGGCACTCAATGCATCAATAAGAACTATAGTGATCTGGACAATCTAACAAAAACGCTGAACATTGCCTTTACTGCACCGGCGGATGCCCCAATCAACCTACCCATGCCTCAACTACAAGAAGGTCCATCCACACCCAGGGAACAATGACCTTAATGGAGAAGAATACAGCCAAAAAAGGAGAAAACAGGTCCTCCCTCATCAGAAGAAGCTAGACCACAAACATAATTGTTAATAGACTTTGCTTGAAAGCAACAGATGCCTTCTTTATACTGTTTCTACCCTACAGGAACTTCATTCGATAACACAAGGACTAATGATTAATCTAGGTAATAGTATCACAACAGTCATGTATTACATGTTTCCCACTTGTTTATTTACTGCTTTAACATTGGTTAAAGAAGTTTTCTACGCTGTTGCCTTATTGTCTTAATCGACTTAACCTGGAATAAGTCTCTGAGCGCTGATCATCGCCCAGACTATATTCATCCTTTTACTATTAACCATAGAGGCTTACAATTTAACTACTAAATCCTCACATGACTCTAACTCACTGATGCCCCTACCCTTACAAATTCTACCGCCAATTCTAACCAAATAGAGCATCCTTTGGACCCCATTAGTTTAATCCATATCCTCAAACTGAGAGGAGGATAGACATAATTACTCCCCCTACCATGGTGCATACAATCTGTAAAGCACCCAATTTTGGTACTTTTTCTTATTCAAGAGTTAACTCAGTTCAATTTGGTATTATGTTATATGTTGTGTTTTACATATCTCGTTCTATCTCTTTAGGTTTATATGTCTCTGCAACTTTCACAAACATCTACCGACCTACCCTTTCAGGTGAGCCTCCACTGCTTCCCCATGGTCACAATGTCCTGCACACCTAGACATATTAACATAATTTCCCACAACGTTAAAGGACTCAACATTCCTCAAAAGAGAACCAAAGCCATCAGAGATTACAATAGAGGTGACATAGTCCAACTGCAGGAGACCCGATTCAGGAGGGACATGAACCTAAATTAGCCTTTAAAAAATTTGGCCCAGTATATCCGGCCTCGCACTCCTCAAAACATAGCGGTGTAGGAATACTTATAAACAGATTTCTAACCTTTTTAGGGAAATGAATGTGAATATAAAGACAAGGAAGGGAGATACATAATCCTGATAGGGGTTCTATATCATAGCCTAGTAACAATCGTAAACATCTACTCCCCCAACACTGACTCTCATACTTTCTACCATCAGCTAAGCAACACAATTTTAGAAGTAGCTAGGAGGAGACTTCAACTTAGCCTTAGACCCAAACATTGATTGTTCTTCAGGAAACTCCTCGGTACCAGCAAAATCACTAAAACTGATAAAATCTGCTCTATCCAAACTCACAGTACACGATGCCTGGAGAATACATCATCCCACTACAAGAGACTACACCCTTTTCCCACACCAAACATACTCATCAATAGACTACATACTAACAAACGTCACCACTTTAGCAACAGTTGACATTTGACATCTCACCCCTCACATGGTCCGATCACGCCATGATTAGTTGCAAACTCGACTGGCCTACCTCCCATTCCCATGGCAAAGTCTGGAAAACTTGACGACTCCCGAATAAGAGATCCCCTGGTGCACACACAAATTCTAAAAACAATAACGGAATATTTTAGGTTGAATAATACCCCAGACGTAGATATCCAAAATGTCTGGAATACCCATAAGTTAGTCATAAGAAGTGAACGTATTGCCTTGCAGGCCGCTAGGATAAACCAATAATGTATATACCTGCAGTCCCTACTAGAAGACCTACCCAAACTCCGACACATACACAAATTACACCCAGAAGACCAATCCCTTTCAAACAGCATAGAGCACAAACGTAGTCAGCTATGTTCTTTCCTGGGAAAAGAAACTAAAAACAAAGCCCTTTTCCTCAAAAAATCAAATTTATGCTTACCTGATAAATTTCTTTCCGGACATGGAGAGTCCACGACGTCATTCCAATTACTAGTGGGATATTCACTCCTGGCCAGCAGAAGGAGGCAAAGAGAGCACCCCAGCAAGCTGTTAAGTGTCACTTCCCTTACCCATAAACCCCAGTCATTAAAAAAAACCAGTAAAAAATACAGTCTAATCTTAAGAGTGGAGTCGTGGACTCTCCATGTCTGGAAAGAAAGAAATTTATCAGATAAGCATACATTTTCTTTTCTTTCCCAATTCATGGAGAGTCCACAACGTCATTCCAATTACTAGTGGGAACCAATACCCAAGCTAGAGGACACGGAATAAACAGGGAGGGAGAACAAGACAGGCAGACCTAAACAGAAGGCCCCACCGCTTGAAGAACCTTTCTCCCAAAAGAGGCCTCAGCCGAGGCAAAAGTTTAAAATTTGAAAAATTTGGAAAAAGTATGCAGAGGACCATGTTGTCTCCTTGCAAATCTGTTCCACAGAAGCTTCATTATTTAAAAGCCTAAGAAAAGGAGACAGCCATAATTCTCTCAGGAGGCTGCTATCCAGCAGTTTCATAAGCAAAACGAATCATACTTCTCAACCAGGGGGAAAGAGAAGTAGAAGTAGCCTTCTGACCCTTACACTTTCCTGAGAAACAAACAAACAGGGCAGAAGACTAACGAAAATCTTTAGTAGCCTGTAGGTAAAATTTTAGAGCATGCACAACATTGAAGTTATGCAAAAGACGTTCCTTATGAGAAGGAGGATTAGGACAAAAATTTCCCGATTAATGTTTTGATCCGAAACCACTTTAGGGAGAAACCCCAATTTAGTACGAAGGACCGCCTTATCCGCATGAAAAATAAGGTAAGGCAAATCACACTGCAGAGCCAAGAGTTTAGGAACTCTACGAGCAGAGGAAATAGCAATAAGAAACAAAACTTTCCAAGATAACAACTTAATATCTACAGAATGCATTGGCTCAAACGGAGCCTGCTGCAAAACTCTAAGAACTAGGTTAAGGCTCCAAGGAGGAGGAGCAACAGGCTTAAACTCAGGTCTGATTCTGATCAAGGCCCGACAAAAAGATTGAACATCTCGCACATCCGCCAGACATTTGTGTAAAAAGAATAGACAGTGCAGTGTGTAAAAAGAATAGACAGTGCAGAAATTTGACCCTTCAGAGAACTGACTGTCAAACCCTTTTCCAGACCTTCCTGGAGAAAAGATACAATTCTAGGAATCCTAACCCTGCTCCAAGAGAAGCCTTTCGATTCACACCAATAAAAGTATTTGCGCCATACCTTATGGTAAATCTTGCAAGTAACCGGCTTGCAAGCTTGAAGCATGGTATCAATACCAGACACAGAAAATCCACGCTTACCCAAAACAAATTGTTCAATATCCAAGCAGTCAGCTTCAGATGGAGGAAAGGACCCTGAGTTAGAAGGTCCTTCCTCATAGGTAAACTCCAAGGTGGAAGAGAAGACATCCTCACCAGATCTGCAAACCAGATCCTGTGAGGCCATGCAGGAGCTATCAGTATTACAGATGCTCTCTCCTGTTTGATACGAGCAATGACTCCTGGAAGGAGGGCAAATGGAGGAAATAGGAATCTTAGACTGAAATCCCAAGGAACCGCCAGAGCATCTATCAGGTCGTCCTGAGGATCTCTTGACCTTGAACTGTACCTTGGAAGCTTGACGTTCTGACGAGACGCCATCAGATTCAACTCTGGCACCCCCACTTGAGGGTTAACCTGGAGAACACCTCCAGATGGAGAGCCGACTCCCCGGGATGAAACGTCTGTCTGCTCAGAAAATCCACCTCCCAGTTGTCCACTCCTGGAATGTGGATGGCAGATAGAAGACAATAGTGAGCTTCCGCCCACTGAATAATCCGAGCCACCTTCTTTATGGCCAAGGAACTCAGAGTTCCTCCCTGGTTTTTAATGTAAGCCACTGAGGTGATGTTGTCCGACTGGAACCTGATAAACCAGGCTAAAAAGACAATTGAGGCCAAGCCATTAGGGCATTGAAGATCGCTCTCAACTCCAAGATGTTTATGGGCAGAAGACTCCTCCCGAGTCCATAGGCCCTGAGCCTTTAACGAGTCCCAGACTGCTCCCCAGCCTAGCAGGCTGGCGTCCATGGTCACAATCACTTAGGAGGGTCTCCGGAAGCAAGTGCCCTGACACAGATGATCCTGAGAAATCCACCACGAGAGAGTCTCTTGTCAACTGGTCCACATCTATCCTCTGAGACAGATCTGAATGGTCTCTGTTCCATTGTATGAGCTTGCATAATTGTAGAGCTCTCAAATGAAATTGAGCAAAGGGAATGATGTACATGGAAGCAACCATCAGACCAATTACCTCCATGCATTGAGCCACTGATGGCTGAACAGTAGACTGGAGAGAGAGGCAAGAGCAGAGAAGTTTGGATTTTCTGACCTCTGTCAGAAAAATCTTCATAGATAGGGAATCTATGATGGTCCCTAAGAAACACACCCTTGTAGTTGGAACAAGGGAACTCTTCTCCAGATTCAGTTTCCATCCGTGGAAACATAGAAAAGACAACAAGATCTCTGTATGAGACCTGACAACTGCCAAGAGAGCCCCCCCCTGGCCTTTGTGAAAATTCTGGGAGCTGTGGCAATGCCAAACGGAAGAGCAACACATTGAAAGTGTTTGTCAAGAAAATGGTTTCCATTTTGAAGGACGGTACCCTGAGAAATTTGTTGAGACACTTTAGTTCTAAAATACATTGAAAAGATCTCTTTTTTTGGGAACCACAAACAGATTTGAATAGAATCCTTGACCTTGTTCCCTTACCAGGACTGGAACAATCACTCCCAGGGAGAAAGGTCCTGAACGCAATTTAAGAATGCCTCTCGTTTTACCTGATCCGCAGATAATCTTCAGACGAGGAGTCTGCCCCTGGGAGGACGAGTCTTGAATTCTATTTTGTAACCCTGAGATACTATGTCCACAGCCCAAGAGTATGGGACATCACGTATCCAAGCTTGTCGAAACAAGTAAAGGGGTCTACCCCCGGTTCAGGATTGGATCAAGTTGGGACAGACCCTTCATGCTGACTTAATCTCAGATGAAGGCTTCTTTGATTGCTTCCCCTTATTCCAAGTCTGATTAGGTCTCCAAGAGGACTTGGATTGCTCCGGATTGGAGGAGGGAGAGGAAGACTTTTGACCTTTTAAGTTACGAAAGGAGCGAAAATTAGAACTTTGACGTTCCTTAGGTCTATTCTTCTTGTCTTGTGGTAGAAAGGACCCCTTTCCACCCATAATCTCAGAGATTATCTCCGCCAGACCAGGACCAAATAGGGTCTTACCCTTCTAAGGTAGCGACAGGAGCTTGGACTTGGAGGTAACATCCGCTGACCAAGATTTAAGACACAGAGCCATGCGGGCTAGGACAGTGAAGTCAGACATCTTGGCTCCTAGTCTAATGACTTGCATGTTAGCATCAGAGATAAAGGAATTGGCCAGTTCGAGAGCCTTAATCCTATCTTGGATCTCCTCTAACGGAGTCTCCTCTAAAATCAAATCGGACAAAGCATCACACCAATAAGATGCTGCACTTGTTACCGTGGCAATACAAACTGCTGGTTGCCATTGTAGACCCTGATGAACATACATTTTCTTTAAATAAGCCTCCAAAAGTCATCCAAAAGTAGCCAGTACCTCCTTTAGAAGTAAACAAAGGTGGTCAAGCTTAAATCTGAAGTAAGAATCTGAGATTTCAACCTCAGAAGCTACCGAGGTATCCTCCTCATCAGACTTATGGGGGGTCAACCTTCACAGCAGCAGATGAGACAGACACCTTGCTATTATAAAAATGTTTTGATTTCCTCTTGTGCTTTCCCATCATGGGAAAAACAGATAAAGCCGCAGATACCGCAGAAGATATCTGTGCAGCAAAATCTATTGGCAAATACACTCCACCAGGAGTCTGAGAGAGGAACTGCAGGGCACTGTATGTGAAGCCATTGAGGCTTGGGATGTTTGAGGAGAAAGCTGTGGTATTGCCTGAACAGCATCATCCTGAGAGACATTAGGCTAGGAAACAAGTAATTTATCTTTACATTTTAAGGTATTTTCTAAACATGAGGAACAAAATTGTATAGGCAAGACAATTTGAGCCTCCAAACATAATAAGCATTTATCAAAAGGAACAGACTCCTGTTCATTATCCACAGCTGATAAAGTACCCAAAAAGTAAGGAATGTCGCTTTAAGAAGGAAAGTCCTTCAAAGTTAAACAGATTGAAAATGAAATACACCTCAGAAGCTGAGGTGCCCTACTGTAACCTGCACAAATGTAGGAATCTCCAATTGGCCAGATGATAACCCCACAGCCACAACTGAAGAGAAACTCACAGGAATGACGCCGCTCCGCTCAAAGCTACAAGCGGAAGAGCGGGAGGTCAAGTGAGCGGCATCAAAAGAAACTGTGCATTAAAGCAAAAGCGTGCGATTCTACTTTGAAGCAAAAAAACGGAAAGTAGCCATAGGGTCATTAGCCATCCCAAAAAACTAATAGAAGCCGTTAACCCCTAGTCTCCTCACATACAAATAGTGCCTGCATACTGCCCCAAATTAATCCTCCCAAAAGGATTATAAGGTCCCATAACAATTAATGCAGTATTAAATTAAATAGTGCAAGCTTCCAGTACCTAAAAGACAAAAGTACTGCAAATCTAGCTGTCGGGCAGGAAGACAGCTCCCAAGGCGTAATAAGAGTAACCAACTCTGGCTTTCTATACAAAGGGCAGCAAATATGTTAGAAAACAAGGCAAGGACCACCTCACCACTTTCTAACTGCTTAAAAGCCACCACTACTCTTACTCAAGAGATTGATGTGGACACAGCTAAACCCAAATCCTTGCTTGCAGGGAAAAGTACCCAAAAAAGGAATGCAAAGAGAATGGCTGGGGGTTATGGGTAAGGGAAGTGACACTTAAAACTTTGCTGGAGTGGTGTTTGCCTTCCCCTGCTTGCCAGGAGTGAATATCCCACTAGTAATTGGAATGACATTGGGGACTCTCCATGTCTTAGGAAAGAAAAGTGTATTATGAAGGGGCTAACAAGCAAGGGAGAATTCTAGCCAGACAGCTAAAGAGGAAAACCATAAAACACTACATTACAAATATACGAGACAACACAGGCATTGGTCAACCTCCACAGACATTGCTACAACTTTTAAAAACTACTATGAGAAACTTTATAATTTCAGTGAAGACAATCCTGACCCACCACTAAATTAAGTCCACAACTACCTCAATTCCTTACACCTCCCCTCACTAACCATTGAGCAAATAGATGAATTGGAATCCCATTTCACACTGGAAGAACTTCTAGAAGCTATCTCTTCCATACCCTAAGGTAAAGCGCCAGGTCCGGATGGATTTGGCAACGCTTACTATTCCATATTTAAAGAGTCCATGTCACCTCACCTCCTGGCATACTTTTAGAGCATTGATAACAATAAGACCTTCCCCTCTTCCGCCCTCAAAGCACATATACCGTAATCCCCAAACCAAATAAATCACCCAACTATCCAACTACCGCCCAATCTCACTATTAAATACGAATGTTAAGATTTTCGCCAAAATAATAACGAATAGGATCAACCTTCTCCTTCACAACCTAATACACCAAGACCAAGTCATTTTTTTCCCTCAACGCGAAGCAAAAGACATCTACATATAATCTGGCATGCTAAGAAAAAAATATCCCATCAGTATTACTATCTACTGACGCCGAGAAGGCCTTTGATCAGGTTAATTGGTCTTTCCTAAGAGCAACACTAGAAACCTTTGGCTTCAGCAATGCTGCACTGAAACGTATTTTTGCACTATACACATCCCCTAGCGCCCGGATCTCTCTTAATAGGATACTATCCTCCCCATTCCTAATTACCAACAGTACTCGGCAAGGCTGTCCCCTATCTCCCATCCTATTCACCTACCTGATCAAGACATTGACGACTAAGATTAGGAAAAACCCAAAGATCTCAAGCATCTAAATTAACAGCGATGAGTACAAATTATCATTGTTCGCCGATGACATCCTTTCCCCCCTCTCTAATGTCAGAATTGACTACTTACAACAAATTAACAAATTTTGGAGTTAATCAAACCAAGTCCTAGAACCTAGGCCTAGCCTTAACAACCCAACTAGAATCCCGAATCAAATCTCTATGCCCATTCAAATTGTGTAAAAACTCCATGAAATATCTAGGAATCCACCTGACTGACAGTACAGACACTATGTATAAAACAAATGATGTTCCTATCAAAACCACAATAGAATGTGTCCTTTCATCATGGGGCTCCCTGGCTGGGATGTATTAACACCATTAAAATGAATGTATTCCCCTGACTCCTATACATCATGCAAACACTGCCCATCCCTTTACACCCACGATACATACCTCAAATTCAGTTCCTTCATATGGAATAGAAAACCACCTAGAATCCCTGTTAACCACTCACTATCAATTATTTACAAAACAATAACACAACCCCTCCCGGGTAACTTACATAGAGATGTGGGAAAGGGAATGAGTAATTATTCTACCCCAAACAGCCAATAATATATTCTTCAACACTAAAACATCCTCTATTTCCTCATCTATACTGGAAATTAATTATAAAATTTTACACTGCAGGTACCTAACTCCCAGAAGACTAAATAGACTGTTCCCTAAAGCCAGCAACCGATGCTGGAGATGCGGGCATGTGGAAAGTGGGATGGGACACATGTGGTGGTGGTGTTCCCAGATAAATCAATACTGGCATATCATTATACAGGAAATAGAAAAGATCCTACAGATCTCTGGCCCTTCCGACCCCCTAATCTGGTTGCTAAACAAATCCCTAAAACTACCCTCCAAACATACTAAAATTAAACTTAGAATCATGATACACAGTGCACGCACCCTGATCGCTAAGAACTGGAGGTCTCAGGGAGTCCAGAGCTTAGCGATATGGAGAAAAAAGGTCACAGAGCTTATTGAACTAGAAGAATATGGTTAATTTAAATTTGGCAAAAGGGACGCCTTCATGGAAATACAAATGTTGTGGGAGCAACACATCAAAACACTTGCTTAAAACTGAATCACACTAGGGCCTTTTAGACCTTCCTCAAACTCATGGGGAGGCAGTGGATGGCAAAACTATGAGGTGGAATAACATAACCCTTTTTTACCCTTTAATGATTTAACACTCCAACCAAATTTCTCTTTTCTTTAGCTTTGTAACAGAGAATGGAAAATAACTTGATGAGACATGATTGTTATTTTGAACTGTATATGTTTATTCTTTAAATATGCAAAACAATGAATCTGTAACAAGAAATTACACATCTATGCATTGTACTTTGTATTTGATCATTTAACATGTATGTTAAAACTGATTCACAATAAACAGAATTAAAAAAAAATAATAAAAAAGAAAATGTATGCTTACCTGATAAATGTATTTCTTTCTTGACACGATGAGTCCACGGATCATCTAATTACTATTGGGAATATCACTCCTGCCCAGCAGGAGGCAGCAAAGAGCACCACAGCAAAGCTGTTAAATATAACCTCCCTTCCCTCCCACTCCAGTCATTCGACCGAAGTAAAGGAGAAAGGAAGCAGATGTGTCTGAAGTTTATAATATACCAACAACCTGTCTTAAGAACAGGGCGGGCCGTGGACTCATTGTGTCAAGAAAGAAATACATTTATCAGGTAAGCATAAATTTTCTTTTCTTTCTAATGACATGATGAGTCCACAGATCATCTAATTACTATTGGGAATCAATACCCAAGCTAGAGTACACAGATAAGGGAGGGATGAGACAGGGAACCTAAACAGAAGGCACCACTGCTTGAAGAACTTTTCTCCCAAAAGCAGACTCAGCCGAGGCAAAAGTGTCAAGTTTGTAGACTTTTGAAAAAGTGTGAAGACAGGACCAAGTTGCAGCCTTGCAAATCTGTTCCACAGAAGCTTCATTTTTGAATGCCCATAAGGAAGAAACAGCCCTCATGGAATGAGCCGTAACTCTCTCTGGAGGATGCTGTCCAGCAGTTTAATAGGCAAAACGTATTATACTCTTCAGCCAAAAAGAAAGGGAAGCAGCCGTAGCTTTCTGTCTCTTACGTTTTTCTGAGAAAGCCACAAACAAAGCAGAAGACTGACGAAAATCCTTAGTCGTCTGTAAGTAAAATTTTAGAGCACGTACCACGTCTAAATTATGCAGAAGCCGTTCCTTCTGAGAAGGAGGATTAGGACACAATGAAGGAACAAAAATCTCCTGATTAATGTTCCGGACAGAAATTACTTTAGGGAGAAACCCTAACTTTGTACGTAAAACTACCTTACCTGAATGAAAAGGTAAGGAGACTCATACTGTAATGCCGAGAGCTCTGACACCCTACGAGCAGATGAAATAGCAACAAGAAACAAAAATTTCCAAGATAACAACTTACTATCTAAGGAATGGATAGGCTCAAACGGAGCCCATTGAAGAACCTTAAGAACTAAATTAAGACTCCATGGAGGAGTAACTGGTTTGAACATGGGCCTGATCCTGACCAAGGCTGCACGTCTGGAACGTCTGCCAAACGTCTATGTAACAAAATAGACAAAGCAGATATTTGACCCTTTAGGGAACTTACCGATAATCCTTTCTCCAAACCTTCTTGGAGAAATGACAGAATTCTAGGAATCCTAACTCTACTCCAAGAGTAGCCCTTGGATTCACACCAATATAGATATTTACACCATATCATGTGGTAAATCTTTCTAGTCACAGGTTTACGAGCCTGAATCATGGTCTCTATAACCGAATCTTAAAATCCCCGCTTGGATAAAATTAAATTGTTCAAACTCCAAGCAGTCAGTTTCAGAGAAACTAGATTTTGGTGAAGGAATGGCCCTTGAAGTAGAAGGTCCTTCCTCAACGGAAGACTCCAAGGTGGAAGAAATTACATGTCCACCAGGTCTGCATACGAAATCCTGTGAGGCCAAGCCGGTGCAATCAGGATCACTGACTCCCTCTCCTGCTTGATTTGAGCAATGACCCGAGGAAGAAGAGCAAACGGAGGAAATAGGTATGCAAGACTGAAATTCCAAGGTACCGCCAGAGTTTCTATCAGTACCGCCCGAGGGTCCCTTGACTTCGGAAGCTTGGCATTCTGCCGAGATACCATGAGATCCAATTCCGGCTGACCCCATTTGAGGATCAGGCTGGAAAACGCCTCCAGATGGAGTTCCCACTCCCCCGGGTGGAAGGTCTGTCTGCTCAGGAGGTCCGCCTCCCAGTTGTCCACCCCTGGGATGTGGATCGCCGACAGACAGCAATTGTGGGTCTCCGCCCACCAAATTATCTTCGCTACCTCTGTCATGGCTAAGGAACTCTGCGTTCCTCCCTGATGATTGATGTAAGCCACTGAAGTTATGTTGTCTGACTGGAACCTGATGAACCGTGCCGAGGCTAACTGGGGCCAGGCCAAAAGAGCATTGAAGATTGCTCTCAGCTCCAGAATGTTTATGGGCAGAACAGACTCTGACTGAGTCCAAGTTCCCTGAGCTTTTAGGGAGCCCCAGAATGCTCCCCATCCTAGAAGGCTGGTGTCTGTTGTCACAATCACCCAGGGGGGTCTGCAAAAGCAGGTTCCCTAGGAGAGATGATCCTGAGACAACCACCAAAGAAGAGAATCCCTTGTCTCCTGCTCCAGCTGTATTCATGGAGACAAATCCACATAATCTCCATTCCATTGACTGAGCATGTTTAACTGCAGAGGTCTGAGGTGGAAACGAGTGAACGGGATGATGTCCATTGCTGCCAACATCAGCCCGATTACCTCCATGCACTGAGCCACTGATTGCCGAGGAGCGGACTGAAGCACTAGGCAAAAATGGAAAATCTTTGATTTCCTGACTTCTGTCAGAAAAATCTTCATTGATAGGGAATCTATTATGGTTCCCAAGAAAGTTACCCTTGTATTTGGAACTAAGGAGCTCTTTTCCAAATTTACCTTCCATCCATGAGATCGCAGGAAAGATAACAACATTTCAGTGTGGGAACTTGCTTGTCAAAAGGATGGCGCCTGGACCAGGATGTCGTCAAGATAGGGCGCTGCAATGCCCCGTAATCAGAGCACCGCCAACAGGGATCCTAGAACCTTTGAGAAAATTCTGGCAAGGTCGAAAGGAAGAGCCACGAATTGGAAGTGTTTGTCTAGAAATGCAAACCTTAGAAACTTGTGATGATCCCTGTGAATGGGAACATGCAGGTACGCGTCCTTTAAATCCACCGTCATAAATTGACCCTCTTGGACCAAAGGAAAACTGGAATGAATAGTTTCCATCTTGAAGGACGGCACTCTGATGTATTTGTTTAGACTCTTGAGATCTAAAATTGGTCTGAAGGTTCCCTCCTTCTTGGGAACCACAAACAGATTGGAATAAAATCCCAGACCCCGATCCTGCATCGGAACGGGAACTATCACTCCCAGGTCGGAGAGGTTCCGTACACAGTGTAAGAACGCCTCTCTTTTTGTCTGGTCTACAGATAATCTTGAAAGCAGAAACCTGCCTCTGGGAGGAAAATTCTTGAACTCTAGTTTGTATCCCTGGGACACTATGTCCACTGCCCCATAAGATCCGGTCTTGGATCGGGGGCAGGCCCTTCATGCTGTCTTTGATTCAATAGCAGGCTTTTTGGATTGTTTTCCCTTGTTCCAAGACTGATTGGATCTCCAGGAAGGTCTAGACTGTTCTTGCTTGGAAGAGGAAGCGGAAGAGTTTCCTTTAAAATTTTGAAAGGAACGAAAATTACTCTGACGTCCCTTTTGTTTGTTTCTCTTATCCTGAGGGAGAAGATGACCCTTTCTTCCCGTAATATCAGATATTATTTCCGTCAAACCCGGTCCAAACAAGTTCCTTCCCTTGTAAGGAATCGCTAAAAGTTTAGACTTAGATGACACATCCGCAGACCAAGGTTTTAACCATAAAGCTCTGCGGGCTAGTACAGCAAAACCTGAAATCTTTGCTCCCAGTTTGATAACCTGAAGGGAAGCATCAGTAATAAAGGAATTAGCCAATTTAAGGGCTTTTATTCTATCCTGGATCTCATCAAGGGGAGTGTCTGTCCTAATAGCATCAGACAATGCATCAAACCAATATGCCGCCACACTAGTGATGGTAGCAATGCACACAGCAGGTTGCCATTGTAAACCTTGGTGTACATACATCTTCTTTAGTAACCCCTCTAATTGTTTGTCCATAGGATCTTTAAAAGCACAACTATCCTCTATAGGGATATTAGTTCTCTTGGCCAAAGTGGAAATAGCTCCTTCCACCTTGGGTACTGTTTGCCAAGCCTCCTTGATAGAGTCCACTATAGGAAACAGCTTTTTAAATATAGGAGATGGAGAAAAAGAGATACCCGGTCTCTCCCATTCCTTAGCAATGATCTCAGAAGCTCGGTCAGGTACTGGAAAAAACTCAACCGAGGAAGGAACATCAAAATATTTGTTTAGCTTACTGGATTTACTAGTGTCGCTGTAATCCAATGTAGCTAAAACCTCCTTAAGTAACAGACAGAGGTGCTCTTGCTTAAACCTGAAGGATACAACTTCAGTTTTAGCAGTAGGAATTACACTGTTAGAATTTGAGATTTACCCCTCAGATGCTACCGAAAGATCCTGCTCCTCAGGCTTCTGGGAGGGGGCATTCAAAATAGCAACAACTGCATCAGTAACCCCTACTGAATGTTTACTTTTCCTCTTGCGCTTTCCCTGCAGCATGGGAAAAGCAGACAACACATCAGAAACTGCAAAGGACATGAGAGAAGCGATGTCATGCAACAAAACTCTCTGAGGAGTTAGAGAGGAAGTGCAGGGCACTGCATGTGTGGGCGATACAAGTTGGGACGCTTGAGGAGAAAACTGCGGCATATATTGAACATTGTCAGTAGACTCCTGAACAGCATCCACCTTTGAAAATGATGGCTCAGAAAAAAAGTCTATCCCTATAATTTAAAGTCCTCACATTGGCATCAAAACACAAAGAACAAGTGACATTTTGCAAGGGCTCACAATGGATCAAATTAACAAATAATAACCTTAATTTTTTAATAAAAAAATTAAATAGAAAAAAACGTTATTGTCTCTTTAAATGTTAAACCGTAACTTTTTTTACTTTAGTCTGCAGAATGAGTAAATTTTCTAAATAACAATAATAGAACACCTCTACGCCTCAGCTTCTTTGCTGAGGTGCCTACCTGACCTGCTACACCGGAGCTTTTGTTTTCCCTTTACTAGATAAATGACCCGGACTCCAGCAGCAGATGAAATAAGCTGTTCTCCTTTCCTAGAAACGCATTCTTTCAGAAACTCATGCGTTTCTAGACAGTCCCTAAAATTCTCTTTCTACACTCGGAAGTGAAGAAAAGTGGCACACAATGCAGTTTGCTGCCTTCCATAGCTCCGCCCCTCGTGGGCATCCCTTGCAAAAAACAACAATTTCCCGGTCTGCATTTTGTTAAAGTTTAACCGCCAGGAGTAGTGGAACCACCAGAGAGTAATTGCCAAGCAGTCCTTTCTCAGCCCCAGTGTCTGCATAAAACGGCTGTCAAATGAATCCTCTCCAGTACAGGAGAGTAAAATTGTCCCTTTACAATAAAGTGCCTTTCGTATTAAAATGGCCCTTGTCATTTTTGTCTTGAATTAAAGTGCCCACTTTTTCTGAGTGTTTCTTTTCTCCTTCCCAGAAATAATAGTCAGCACTTACCTCTCAAATCTGCCCGACAGCAAGGTAGCTCACCAGGTTTGAGAGGTCCTCTCACTCACATAGCCCTGTGAAAGAATTTTTTTTTACTCAGGCTTTCAGAGTAAGGGCAGCATAAATTACATGGGAGGCGCAGTGAGAATTATGTCCCACAAGTTCCCAGTGCTCTAAAGCCACCACTGCCCTACTGAAGAGACTGATGTGGACTACGGCTACACCCTAGAACAAAGCAGCACAATCTTGCACCACTTAAAAAAAAATAATCTTTTTCTAACACCTAACTTTACCACTTCCTTGCACATCTTTGCTGTGGTGCTCTTTGCCACCTCCTGCTGGGCAGGAGTGATATTCCCAATAGTAATTAGATGATCCGTGGACTTTTCGTGTCATTAGAAATATATAACTGTGTTGGTCATGCAAAACTGGGGAATGGGTAATAAAGGGATTATATTTTTAAACAATAAAAATTCTGGTGTAGACTGTCCCTTTAAGATATAATTTCCTTTAATATGAATTTTCTGCTGAGTAATAAGATTTGATTTCCAAGCAAAACATTTATCACATTCATTTCTCTCATGTGTGAATTTTCTTATGGCTAATAACATGTAATTTCAGATTAAAACACTTTCCAGTCAGAACCTAAAAATGCTTTTTAATCTGTGTGAATTTTGTGATGCTTAATAAGATCTGATTTCCAAATAAAACATTTCCCCCAGTCAGAATATGAAAATGCCTTCTCTCATTTATGAATTTTCTGATGGTTAACAAGATGTGATTTCTGAGTAAAACATTTCCCACAGTCAGAACATGAAAATGCTTTTTCTCCTGTGTGAATTTTTTGATGCCTAACAAAATCTGATTTCCGAGTAAAACATTTCCCACAGTCAGAACATGAAAATGCTTTTTCTCCTGTGTGAATTTTGTGATGCGTAATAAGATCTGATTTCCGAGAAAAACGTTTCCCACAGTCAGAACATGAAAATGCTTTTTCTCCTGTATGAACTTTGTAATGCATAATAAGATCTGATTTCTGAGTAAAACATTTCCCACAGTCAGAACAAGAAAATGCTTTTAATCCTGTGTGAGTTTTGTGATGCATAATAAGATGGGATTTCTGAGTAAAACATTTCCCACAGTCAGAACATGAAAATGCTTTTTCTCCTGTATGAATTTTATGATGCTTAATAAGATCTGATTTCAGAGTAAAACATTTCCCACAGTCAGAACATGAAAATGCTTTTTCTCCTGTGTGAGTTTTGTGATGCTTAATAAGATCCGATTTCCGAGTAAAACATTTCCCACAGTCAGAACATGAAAATGCTTTCACTCCTGTATGAATTTTCTGATGATCAATAAGATTTGATTTTCGAGTAAAACATTTCCCACAGTCAGAACATGAAAATGCTTTTTCTCCTGTATGAATTTTGTGATGCTTAATAAGATCTGATTTCTCCGTGAAACATTTTCCACATACAGAACATACATTTTCTATGTGGCTTCTTTGATTTTGAAGAAAAATGAAAGAAGCATCTGCACTCTGGCCATGACTAGGATTACTGCAGTCTATGAATTCACCTGTTAATAAGAAATATGAGAGTAAATATGAGAGTAATGTTATTTATTAATTGCATAATTATTTTCTTTTAAGAACATTTTATCTGTTCTGAACGAGTGTCTACCACAAGGGTACAAAACAGGCTATGACCACTATACCTTTTCCCAGGGTCCATGCTAAGGCTTAAGGGCAGTTTACTGACATTATGGACTATTTTTAAGGATGCTTCTGCATTCCACATTTGTTAATCATTAATATAAAAATAAATTCACCGCTAGATTCCACAAACTCACTGTTATAATATATGGAACATGTAGATTTCAGTGCTATATCTTTACTAATGCTTGTACTGCTATTGCCATGTTGCTATTGTTTTACACTTGTGAGTTTTCTCTCGAGGTTGGTGGGGGGCCTTCAGTGAACACTTGCAGTAACACTAACACATCGCAGGATTAGTTACCATAACTTTTGTCTATTAACCTGACATCATGCTGGCTTCTCCCTCGTGACATACCTAAATCTTAGTAATAGGTTATAAGCTTTGGTGTACACCTACAGCACTAAATGCAAAAAAATGTACATTAACACTCATACACATAATCCTCATGTGGAATATAAAGCTATGCATACGTAGTTGAAGCACAGTTGTATACGATAAGTAGATTTACAATCTTTTATACAATAATCTCCTTATCATTTTATAAGAATTGTAATCCCTCTATATGATATTTAATATATATCTTATATATTATATTGATTGTTATTAGATGGTTTGGTTCAGGCCTTTTTCTCTAAAAATCCCCTACAACTTTTCTACATAGCAGCTGCAAGGATCCAAGAGTGATCCACAACCCAAGTAACAGGAACTAAAATGAGGACATTCAGGGAAGATGTACAAACAAGTTTTCTATTCTATACTTGTACTTTTGTTAAATGTATATTCTTGCGTAAATTTGTATCTGTAATGTGCAACTCCTCAATAAAGATTAAAAAAAAGATAAGATAATAATCTTGTACTTTTATAACTATTGTTTTTAAATGCATGTAAAGCTTTTAAAATTGTGTTCATAGGCAATGTTAGTGATTTAATTATTTTAGATCCAAAACTACTGTTTACAACTATTCTTTTTCTGCACAAAGCAGAACCTTGCATTTATACCACGTCCTTTACTTGTAATAAGCGTTTCTACACATCAGATTATAATTTAATGTAAAAAAGTAATGTATAATATTTAAAATTGACTCTGTAGTTAACAAAAAATATATATATATGGAATTTATTTTGCTATTAATTTTTTTGTAATTTTAAAAAGTAGTGCTTTTAAAATGATGCTTACATAAAATGTGAATAATAAAATGACGTCAGTTACAAAACTATAACTATTGTTAGTGTTAACAAATGTTGCTTAAGTTTTTTTTATAGTTTTTTTGCTCTCATAATGCAATGCCTCTTTAACTTACATTGTAAAACTCGCTTCCTCTTTGCTATGCTATTCTGCTGGATCTTTAAGCAATATATGTATTTTTTTTAAGAAGGGACAGTCTGCTTGATATGTTTTATTGTTTAAAAAGATAGATAAAGCCTTTACTATCCATTCCCCAGCTTTGCACAGCCAACATTAATATATTAAACGGACATAAAACCCATTTTCATTCCTGATTTATATAGAACATGTAATTTTAAAGAACTTTCCAATTTAGTATTATCAATTTTGTTTCATTCTCTTGGTATACTTTATTGAAGGTGAAGCAATGCACTACTGGCAACTACATGAAAACACTCATAAACCAATGACAAGAGGTATGTGTGCAGCCACCAATCAGCAGCTAGCTCCCAGCTCTTGAGTCTATCTAGGTATCCTTTTCAACAAAGGATACCAAGGAAAAAAAAACAAGTTAGATAATAGAAGTAAATTGGAAAGTTGTTTAATATTAAATTATGTATCTTTATCATAAAAAAGAAAAATTTTGGGTTTCATGTTCCTTTAATATACTTTTTAACCTCTAAATTTGCCTGTTTTAAGCCCCTGCAGGGCACCACTTATCTCAGAGCTTTTTGTTTTTACAGCCAGACAGTGCTAGTTCATGTGTGCCTTATAGATAACATTGTGTTTACTCCCGTGGAGTTATGCAGGAACCAACACTAATTGGCTAAAATGCCTGTTTCTAAAAAAAGAAAAACACTGAGATAAGGGGCAGTTACAGTGCATCTAAGCAGAAGCTTAGATACAGGTAATCATAGAGGTAAAAATGTCTCTTATCTCAGTGCTTTTTTACAAACTTGTATTTTAGAAAATTAGGTAAGAGGCAGCATGCAGAAGGTTATAAACAGGAAAATTTAGAGGTTATAAAGTATATTAATATAACAGTGCTGGTTAAGCAAAACTGGGGAGTCGGTAATAAAGGGATTATCTATTATTTTGAAAAGAACATAATTTATGTAAGAATTTACCTGATAAATTAATTTCTTTCATATTGGCAAGAGTCCATGAACTAGTGACGTATGGGATATACAATCCTACCAGGAGGGGCAAAGTTTCCCAAACCTCAAAATGCCTATAAATACATCCCTCACCACACCCACAATTCAGTTTAATGAATAGCTAAGCAGTGGAGTGATAAAGAAAGGAGTAGAAAGCATCAACAAAGGAATTTGGAAATAATTGTGCTTTATACAAAAAATCATAACCACCATAAAAAAGGGTGGGCCTCATGGACTCTTGCCAATATGAAAGAAATGAATTTATCAGGTAAATTCTTACATAAATTATGTTTTCTTTCATGTAATTGGCAAGAGTCCATGAGCTAGTGACGTATGGGATATCAATACCCAAGATGTGGAACTCCACGCAAGAGTCACTAGAGATGGAGGGATAAAAACAAAACAACAGCCATAATTCTCTGAAAAAATAATCCACAACCCAAAATATAAGTTTATTCTTTAAATGACAAGAAAAACTTAAAACATCAGCAGAAGAATCAAACAAACAGCTGCCTGAAGAACTTTTCTACCAAAAACTGCTTCTGAAGAAGCAAATACATCAAAACGGTAGAATTTAGTAAATGTATGCAAAGAGGACCAAGTTGCCGCTTTGCAAATCGGATCAATTGAAGTTTCATTCTTAAAAGCCCACGAAGTGGAGACTGATCTAGTAGAATGAGCTGTAATTCTCTGAGGCGGGGTCTTACCCGACTCCAAATAAGCTTAATGAATCAAAAGCTTCAACCAAGAAGCCAAGGAAATATCAGAAGCCTTCTGACCTTTCTTAGGACCAGAAAATAAAACAAATAGACTAGAAGTCTTCCTGAAATCTTTAGTAGCTTCAACATAATATTTCAAAGCTCTTACCACATCCAAAGAATGTAAGGATCTTTCCAAAGAATTCTTAGGATTAGGACACAAGGAAGGAACAACAATTTCTCTACTAATGTTGTTAGAATTCACAACCTTAGGTAAAAATTGAAAAGAAGTCTGCAAAACCACCTTATCCTGATGAAAAATACGAAAAGGAGATTCACAAGAAAGAGCAGATAGCTCAGAAACTCTTCTAGCAGAAGAGATAGCCAAAAGGAACAACACTTTCCAAGAAAGTAGTTTAATGTCCAAAGAATGCATAGGCTGAAATGGAGGAGCCTGTAACGCCTTCAAAATCAAATTAAGACTCCAAGGAGGAGAAATTGATTTAATGACAGGCTTAATACGAACTAACGCCTGTACAAAACAGTAAATATCACTAAGTTTAGCAATCTTTCTGTGAAATAAAACAGAAAGAGCAGAGATTTGTCCCTTCAAAGAACTTACAGACAAACCCTTATCCAAACCATCCTGAAGAAACTGTAAAATTCTAGGAATTCTAAAAGAATGCCAAGAGAATTTATGAGAACACCATGAAATGCAAGTCTTACAAACTCGATAATAAATCTTTCTAGAGACAGATTTACAAGCTTGTAACATTAATCACTGAGTCAGAGAAACCTCTATGACTTAGCACTAAGCGTTCAATTTCCATACCTTCAAATTTAATGATTTGAGATCCTGATGGAAAAATGGACCTTGAGACAGAAGGTCCGGCCTTAACGGAAGTGGCCAAGGTTGGCAACTGGACATCCGAACAAGATCCGCATACTTAAACCTGTGGGGCCATGCTGGAGCCACCAGTAACACAAACGATTGTTCCATGATGATCTTGGAGATCACTCTTGGAAGAGGAACTAGAGGAAGAAAAAACAGAATTTATGCTTACCTGATAAATTACTTTCTCCAACGGTGTGTCCGGTCCACGGCGTCATCCATTACTTGTGGGAAATGTTCTCCCCCACAGGGAAAGGCAAGGAGAGCACACAGCAAGAGCTGTCCATATAGCTCCCCCTCTGGCTCCGCCCCCCCAGTCATTCGACCGACGGTTAGGAGAAAAAGGAGAAACTATAGGGTGCCGTGGTGACTGTAGTGTATAAAGAAAATTTTTTCAACCTGATTAAAAAAAAAAAAAAAAACCAGGGCGGGCCGTGGCCCGGACACACCGTTGGAGAAAGTAATTTATCAGGTAAGCATAAATTCTGTTTTCTCCAACATTGGTGTGTCCGGTCCACGATGTCATCCATTACTTGTGGGAACCAATACCAAAGCTTTAGGACACGGATGAAGCAAATCAGGTTACCTAAACAGAAGGCACCACGGCTTGCAAAACCTTTCTCCCAAAAACAGCCTCCGAAGAAGCAAAAATATCAAATTTGTAGAATTTGGCAAAAGTGTGCAGAGAAGACCAAGTCGCTGCCTTACATATCTGGTCAACAGAAGCCTCGTTCTTATAGGCCCATGTGGAAGCCACAGCCCTAGTAGAGTGAGCTGTGATACGGTCAGGAGGCTGCCGTCCGGCAGTCTCATAAGCCAAGCGGATAATGCTTTTCAGCCAGAAAGAGAGAGAGGTAGCAGTAGCTTTTTGACCTCTCCTCTTACCAGAGTAAACGACAAACAAGGATGAGGTTTGTCTAAAATCTTTTGTTGCTTCTAAATAGAACTTTAAAGCACGAACAACATCTAAATTGTGTAATAAACGTTCCTTCTTTGAAACTGGATTCGGACACAAAGAAGAAACAACTATTTCCTGGTTGATGTTCTTGTTGGAAACAACTTTTGGAAGAAAATCAGGCTTAGTACGCAAAACAACCTTATCTGAATGGAACACCAGATAGGGTGGATCACACTGCAAAGCAGATAATTCAGAAACTCTTCTAGCAGAAGAAATAGCAACCAAAAACAGAACTTTCCAAGATAGTAACTTAATATCTATGGAATGTAAAGGTTCAAACGGAACCCCTTGAAGAACTGAAAGAACTAAATTTAGACTCCAAGGAGGAGTCATGGGTCTGTAAACAGGCTTGATTCTAACCAAAGCCTGAACAAAAGCTTGTACATCTGGCAAAGCTGCCAGTCGTTTGTGCAACAAGACGGATAATGCAGAAATCTGTCCTTTTAGAGAACTAGCTGACAATCCTTTATCCAAACCTTCTTGGAGAAAGGAGAGAATCTTTGGAATTTTAATCTTACTCCAGGAGAGTCCTTTGGATTCACACCAACAGATATATTTTTTCCATATTTTATGGTAAATCTTTCTAGTCACAGGTTTTCTGGCTTGGACCATAGTATCAATCACAGAATTTGAAAACCCACACTTGGATAAAATCAAGCGTTCAATTTCCAAGCAGTCAGCTGCAGAGAAACTAGATTGGGATGTTCGAATGGACCTTGTACTAGAAGGTCCTGTCTCAAAGGTAGCTTCCATGGTGGAGCCGATGACATATTCACCAGGTCTGCATACCAAGTCCTGCGTGGCCACGCAGGAGCTATCAGAATCACTGAGGCCTTCTCCTGTTTGATCCTGGCTATGAGCCTGGGGAGGAGAGGAAACAGTGGAAACACATATGCTAGGTTGAACGACCAAGGCGCCACTAATGCATCCACTAGAGTCGCCTTGGGATCCCTGGATCTGGACCCGGAGCAAGAAATCTTGAAGTTCTGACGGGACGCCATTAGATCCATGTCTGGAATGCCCCATAATTGGGTTAACTGAGCAAAGACCTCCGGATGGAGTTCCCACTCCCCCGGATGGAAAGTCTGACGACTCAAATAGTCCACCTCCCAGTTGTCTACTCCTGGGATGTGAATAGCAGATAGATGGCAGAAGTGATTCTCTGCCCATTGGATTATCTTGGTTACTTCCTTCATCGCTAGGGAACTTTTTGTTCCCCCCTGATGATTGATGTACGCAACAGTCGTTATGTTGTCCGACTGAAATCTTATGAACCTGGCTTCCGCTAGCTGAGGCCAAGCCAGGAGCGCATTGAATATAGCTCTTAGTTCCAAAATGTTTATCGGGAGAAGCGACTCTTCCCGCGACCATAGGCCCTGAGCTTTCAGAGAGTCCCAGACCGCGCCCCACCCCAAGAGGCTGGCGTCGGTCGTGACGATGACCCACTCTACTTGAATTTGGGGAGACAAGTCTGTATAGTCCCCATTCCACTGATTGAGCATGCACAGCTGTAATGGTCTTAGATGAATTCGAGGAACCACATCCATTTCTGCGACCATTAGTCCTATTACTTCCATACATTGAGCTATGGAGGGTTGAGGAATAGAGTGAAGAACTCGACAAGCTTTTAGAAGTTTTGTCTTTCTGACGTCTGTGAGAAAGATCTTCATTTCCACAGAATCTATTATTGTTCCCAGAAAAGGAACCCTTGTGGACGGTGACAGTGAACTTTTTTCTATGTTCACTTTCCACCCGTGAGATCTGAGAAAAGCCAACACAATGTCTGTATGAGCCCTCGCTTTGGAAAGAGACAACGCTTGGATTAGGATGTCGTCTAGATAAGGTGCTACAGCGATGCCCCTAGGTCTTAGGACCGCTAGAAGGGACCCTAGCACCTTTGTGAAAATTCTGGGAGCGGTGGCTAAACCGAATGGAAGAGCCACAAACTGGTAATGTTTGTCCAGAAAGGCGAACCTCAGGAACTGATGATGAGATTTGTGGATTGGGATATGCAGATACGCATCCTTTAGATCCACGGTAGTCAAAAATTGACCCTGCTGGATTGTTGGTAAGATTGTCCGAATGGTTTCCATCTTGAAGGATGGAACTCTGAGGAACTTGTTTAATATCTTTAAATCCAGAATTGGCCTGAAAGTTCCCTCTTTTTTGGGAACCACAAACAGGTTTGAGTAAAACCCTAGACCTTGTTCCCCGGAGGGGACTGGGTTTATCACTCCCATCTTTGATAGGTCTCTTACACAATGTAAGAATGCATGTTTCTTTATCTGGTCTGAAGATAAGCGAGACAGGTGGAACCTTCCCTTTGGAGGAAGTCCCTTGAATTCTAACAGGTATCCCTTGGAAACTATCTCTAGTGTCCAGGGATCCAGAACATCTCTTGCCCAAGCCTGAGCGAAGAGAGATAGTCTGCCCCCTACCAGATCCGGTCCCGGATCGGGGGCTACCCCTTCATGCTGTCTTGGTAGCAGCAGCAGGTTTCTTGGTTTGTTTACCCTTGTTCCAGCCTTGCATGGGCTTCCAAGCGGATTTGGGCTGGGCCGCGTTACCTTCTTGTCTAGCGGCAGTGGAGTTATTAGCCGGTCCGTTCCTGAAATTGCGAAAGGAACGAAAATTAGACTTTTTCTTAGCCTTAAAAGGCCTATCCTGTGGGAGGGCATGGCACTTACCCCCAGTGATGTCTGAAATAATTTCCTTCAATTCCGGCACAAAAAGGGTCTTACCCTTGAAAGGAATATTCAGTAACTTAGTCTTGGACGACACATCTGCCGACCAGGATTTTAGCCAAAGCGCCCTCCGCGCTACTATAGCAAAACCTGAGTTTTTCGCCGCCAATTTCGTTATTTGAAAGGCGGCATCCAATATAAAGGAATTAGCTAACTTTAATGCATGAATTCTGTCCATGACTTCTTCATAGGAAGTCTCTTTCTGGAGCGACCTTTCTAGTTCTTCGAACCAAAAGGACGCCGCTGAAGTGACAGTAATAACACACGTAGCTGGTTGAAGGATGAACCCTTGCTGAACAAAAATCTTTTTAAGCAATCCTTCCAATTTTTTATCCATAGGATCTTTTAAAGCGCAGCTGTCCTCTATAGGAATAGTTGTGCGCTTCGCTAGTGTTGAAACAGCTCCCTCAACCTTCGGGACCGTTTGCCATGCGTCCCTTCGAGGGTCTACTATGGGAAACATTTTCTTAAATATAGGAGGTGGGGCAAAGGGTACACCTGGCTTCTCCCACTCCTTTTCCACTATGTTCGCTACCCTCTTAGGTATTGGAAAAGCGTTGTCGTGCACTGGGACCTCTAAAAATGTGTCCAATTTGCACAACTTCTCTGGTACTACCATGGAATCACAGTCATCCAGAGTAGCTAATACCTCCTTAAGCAAAGCGTGGAGATGTTCTAGCTTAAACTTAAATGCCACTAGATCAGGTTCTGCCTGTTGAGAAATTTTTCCTGAGTCTGAAATTTCACCCTCAGACAGCCCTTCCCTCACAGCCAATTCCGATTGATGTGAGGGTAAAATAGATAAGGCATTGTCAGCGTCTGATTGTTCATCCTTTTTATCTGTATTTAAAACTGAACAATCACGCTTTCTCTGAAAAACTGGCAGTTTGGATAAAAGATTTGCTATAGAATTATCCACTACTGCTGATAATTGTTGCATAGAAATAAGCACTGGCGCGCTAGGTGTCGCCTGCGCGGGCAAAGCTGGTGTAGACACAGAAGGAGAGGATGTAGAGCTATCCCCACTACCTTCATTAGATAAATCATCTTGGGTAACATTATGAAAAATAACAGAGCTGTCCTGATTTTGTTTGGACGCTATGGCGCAATTATCACAAACACTCGAAGTGGGAACCACATTTGTCTCTATACACACAGAACATAGGTTATCTGATGGAACAGACATGTTAAACAGATTTAGGCAGGCAAACAATGCAATAAAAACGATTTTAAACAAAAAAACGTTACTGTCTCTTTAAATAATAAAATGACACATTTATTTCTGAATGTTCAAAAAACTATGAAGGCAATATCCGATTTTTCTGAAATTTGGACCCCAGTGTCTTAATGCTTAGAAAGTATTGCACAGCAAATATGGAGACTCTAGCTCTTAAAACAAGCAAACCAGAGATAATTGTTGGATTTAACCGTTTTTACACACCACAATCCCAGCTACAGCCTTGCTGCAGCTTTTTACCTTCCTTAGGGGTCACCATTCACAGAAAAAAGTCTTTTGGAGTCACTTTCTGAACCACAGGACCCTCTCACATGAATCTGCATGCACTGCCTTGAAATTCAACTGCACAGCTGAAGTGCCAAAATGAGGCTTCCTCCCTCAGCACACTAGAGTGAAGGGGCCTTCCTGACTAGATTTAGGTGTCTAAAACAAGCCAGATCAATAAAAAACGTTCCCAAGTGTATGTGAGCTTATAAAATATTTCAAATGGTATAATATTGTAATAAAAACCAATCAATTTAGCCCCTAACAGTGTCTACCAGCATAAAAAACAAAAAGGGGAAGTCTGTTATCTTTTTTGCTGAGGTGAAAGAAAAATGGCTTACCGTTTCCCCTGAGGGGAAAAATGACTGTCATCTAGCATTAGCTTGTGTTGTTAGAAGGAGACTAGTCATACCTGAAGCAGATGAGTCTGCAAACTGTTACCCCCAACTGAAGTTCTCTTGTTTCAACAGTCCTGCGTGGTAACAGTAATGGATTTTAGTTACTTGTGCTAAAATCATAGCCCTCTTAAACAGAAATCTTCATCACTTTTCTGTTATAGAGTAAATAGTACAAGCCAGCACTATTTTAAAATAACAAACTCTTGATAGAAGAATAAAAAACTACAACTAACACCACAAACTCCTCGCCATCCCCGTGGTAGATGCTACTTGTTCAGAGCGGCAAGGAGAATGACTGGGGGCGGAGCCAGAGGGGGAGCTATATGGACAGCTCTTGCTGTGTGCTCTCCTTGCCTTTCCCTGTGGGGGAGAACATTTCCCACAAGTAATGGATGATGCCGTGGACCGGACACACCAATTTTGGAGAAATGTAAGCAGGATGATAACACCAAGGAAGTGTCAGCGCATCCACTGCTTCCGCCTGAGCATCCCTGGACCTGGACAGGTATCTGGGAAGTTACCCCTGAAGACTCCAGGTCTGAAACACACTTCAGGAAAGCCTGAGCTTTTACTGGATTTGCTGGGATGCGTGAGAGAAAAAATCTTCTCACAGGAGGTCTTACGCTGAATCCTATTCGATACCCTTGAGAGACAATGCTCTGAATCCATTGATTTTGGACAGAATTTATCCAAATATCCTTGAAATACCTTAACCTGCTCCCTATCAGCTGAGTTGGAATGAGGGCCGCACGTTCATGCGGACTTAGGGGCTGACTTTGGTTTTTTAAAAGGCTTGGATTTATTTCAATTTGAGGAAGGCTTACAATTGGAAACAGATTCCTTGGGGGAAGGATTAGATTTTTGTTCCTTATTTTGACGAAAGGAACGAAAACGGTTAGAAGCCTTAGATTTACCCTTAGGTTTTTTATCCTGAGGCAGAAAAATCCCTTTCCCCCAGTAACAGTTGAGATAATAGAATCCAACTGAGAACCAAATAAATTATTACCTTGGAAAGAAAGAGATAGTAATCTAGACTTAGATGTCATATCAGCATTCCAAGATTTAAGCCACAAAGCTCTTCTAGCTAAAATAGCTAGACATGGATCTAACATCAATTTTGATAATATCAAAAATGGCATCACAAATAAAATGATTAGCATGTTGTAGTAAGCGAACAATGCTAGACATGTCAGTATCCAATTCTTGTTGCCCTAAATTCTCCAACCAAAAAGTTGATGCAGCCGCAACATCAGCCAAAGTAATTGCAGGCCTGAGAAGATGACCTGAATATAGATAGGCTTTTCTTAGATACGATTCAAGTTTCCTATCTAAAAGAAGTACTATCTTCCATAGGAATAGTGGTACGTTTGGCAAGAGTAGAAATAACCCCATCAACCTTGAGGATCTTTTCCCAAAACTCTATAGAAAATGCTGGTATTTTTTAAACCTTTAAGAAGGAATAAAAGGAGTACCTAGCTTATTCCATTCCTTAGAAATCATATCAGAAATAGCATCAGAAATAGGAAAAACCTCTGGAGTAACCACAGGAGGTTTAAAAACAGCATTTAAATGTTTACTAGTCTTAATGTCAAGAGGACTGGCTTCCTCAATATCCAAAGTAATTAACAATTCTTTTAACAAAGAACGAATATACTCCATTTTAAATAAATAAGTAGATTTGTCAGTATCAATATCTGAGGAAGGATCTTCTGAATCAGATAGATCCTCATCAGAAGAGGATAATTCAGTATGTTGTCGGTTATTTGAAATTTCATCAACTTTATGAGAAGTTTTAAAAGACCTTTTACGTTTATTAGAAGGCGGGAATGCAGACAAAGCCTTCTGAATAGAATCGGTAACAAATTCTTTAAAATTCATAGGTATATCATGTACATTAGAAGTTGAAGGAACTACAACCGGCAATGTACTATTACTGATGGCTATATTGTCTGAATGTAAAAGTTTATCATGACAACTGTTACAAATGACATTCGGAGATATAATTTCCACAATCTTACAATAAATGCACTTAGCTTTGGTAGAACCGATGTCAGGCAGCAAAGTTCCAACAGATACTTCTGAGACAGGATCAGATTGTGACATCTTGCAAAATGTAAAAAAAACAACAACATATAAAGCAAAAATGATCAATTTCCTCATATGACAGTTTCAGGAATGGGAAAAAATGCAAATAGCATAGCCCTCTGACATAGAAAAAGGCAAGAGGCAAATAGCAATGGGGTAATAAAATAATGAAAAAATTGGGCGCAAAGTATGACGCACAACGTGACTGAAATTTTTTTGGAGCCAACAACATCCTGAAATGACACACTTGCGTCACTAACGACGCAACCCTGTGTAGTAACTCAGCGTCAACTACGACACCGGAAATGACGAACTTGCGCCAACGGACGTACTTTAGCGCCAAAAAAGTCTCACGCCAAGAATGACGCAATAAAGTCAAGCATTTGGCGCACCCGCGGGCCTAGTACTGCCCGCAATTTGCAATAAAAATATAATCAATCTGAAAATAAGACTAAACCCCAGGTAAGAAAAAATATTTCTTAAAATGTTTATTTTCCCCCAAATATGAAACTGACAGTCTGCACAAGGAAATACATGAACCTGACTCATGGCAAATATAAGTACAATACATATATTTAGAACTTTATATAAATGCATAAAGTGCCAAACCATAGCTGGGGTGTCTTAAGTAATAAAAAACATACTTACCGAAAAGACACCCATCCACATATAGCAGATAGCCAAACCAGTACTGAAACAGTTATCAGTAGAGGTAATAGTAAATGAGAGTATATCGTCGATCTGAATAGGGAGGTAGGAGATGAATCTCTACGACCGATAACAGAGAACCTATGAAATAGACCCCCCCGGGAAATCATTGCATTCAATAGGTGATACTCCCTTCACGTCCCTCTGACATTCGCTGTACTCTGAGAGGAATCGGGCTTCAACAATGCTGAGAAGCGCATGTCAACGTAGAAATCTTAGCACAAACTTACTTCACCACCTCCATAGGAGGCAAAGTTTGTAAAACTGAATTGTGGGTGTGGTGAGGGGTGTATTTATAGGCATTTTGAGGTTTGGGAAACTTTGCCCCTCCTGGTAGGATTGTATATCCCATACGTTACTAGCTCATGGACTCTTGCCAATTACATGAAAGAAAATAACATTTTTCAAGTAACCTGTCCCTTTAAATAAACATTTTCTAAGCTTATGATGAATAATTCAGTTGCATGAAAGTTTATTTAAAAAATATTTAAAAAAAAAACGTTTCCTGAAATAAAGCAAAACTCACCTATCTGAAAAGCTTCAGCATTTCTTTATCTCAAAACTCCAAATTCACCAATGCTTTGGATAGTTCCACTGCCCTTCAAAAAGCACATTCCCCCAAAAGTCCAAGGAATTACTCCCATATCAGCAAGGCTGCATTTCTCAGACAGGTAAGTACTGCTTGTGCTGATATAATTTTAAAATACAAAATATAGCCCTTTAAAGGGATACTAAACACAATTATTTTCTTTCATGATTCCAATAGAGCATGACATTTTAAGCAACTCCCTAATTTACTCCTATTATCAATTTGTCTTTATTCTCTTGCCCGGCCCATTTTAGGTTCAGCACCCTTGACAGCGCTTGCTTACCAATTAGCAATCGCTACCCAGGTGATGAACCAAAAAAGGGCCGGCTCCTACGCTTTACATTCTACTATAAAGATAGCAAGAGAACGATGAAAAAACATAATTTATGTAAGAACTTACCTGATAAATTCATTTCTTTCATATTAGCAAGAGTCCATGAGCTAGTGACGTATGGGATATACATTCCTACCAGGAGGGGCAAAGTTTCCCAAACCTCAAAATGCCTATAAATACACGCCTCACCACACCCACAATTCAGTTTAACGAATAGCCAAGAAGTGGGGTGATAAAAAAGTGCGAAAGCATATAAAATAAGGAATTGGAATAATTGTGCTTTATACAAAATCATAACCACCACAAAAAAAGGGCGGGCCTCATGGACTCTTGCTAATATGAAAGAAATGAATTTATCAGGTAAGTTCTTACATAAATTATGTTTTCTTTCATGTAATTAGCAAGAGTCCATGAGCTAGTGACGTATGGGATAATGACTACCCAAGATGTGGATCTTTCCACACAAGAGTCACTAGAGAGGGAGGGATAAAATAAAGACAGCCAATTCCTGCTGAAAATAATCCACACCCAAAATAAAGTTTAACGAAAAACATAAGCAGAAGATTCAAACTGAAACCGCTGCCTGAAGTACTTTTCCACCAAAAACTGCTTCAGAAGAAGAAAATACATCAAAATGGTAGAATTTAGTAAAAGTATGCAAAGAGGACCAAGTTGCTGCTTTGCAGATCTGGTCAACCGAAGCTTCATTCCTAAACGCCCAGGAAGTAGATACTGACCTAGTAGAATGAGCTGTAATTCTCTGAGGCGGAATTTTACCCGACTCAACATAGGCAAGATGAATTAAAGATTTCAACCAAGATGCCAAAGAAATGGCAGAAGCTTTCTGGCCTTTTCTAGAACCGGAAAAGATAACAAATAGACTAGAAGTCTTACGGAAAGATTTCGTAGCTTCAACATAATATTTCAAAGCTCTAACAACATCCAAAGAATGCAACGATTTCTCCTTAGAATTCTTAGGATTAGGACATAATGAAGGAACCACAATTTCTCTACTAATGTTGTTGGAATTCACAACTTTAGGTAAAAATTCAAAAGAAGTTCGCAACACCGCCTTATCCTGATGAAAAATCAGAAAAGGAGACTCACAAGAAAGAGCAGATAATTCAGAAACTCTTCTGGCAGAAGAGATGGCCAAAAGGAACAAAACTTTCCAAGAAAGTAATTTAATGTCCAATGAATGCATAGGTTCAAACGGAGGAGCTTGAAGAGCTCCCAGAACCAAATTCAAACTCCAAGGAGGAGAAATTGACTTAATGACAGGTTTTATACGAACCAAAGCTTGTACAAAACAATGAATATCAGGAAGAATAGCAATCTTTCTGTGAAAAAGAACAGAAAGAGCAGAGATTTGTCCTTTCAAAGAACTTGCGGACAAACCCTTATCTAAACCATCCTGAAGAAACTGTAAAATTCTCGGTATTCTAAAAGAATGCCAAGAAAAATGATGAGAAAGACACCAAGAAATATAAGTCTTCCAGACTCTATAATATATCTCTCGAGATACAGATTTACGAGCCTGTAACATAGTATTAATCACGGAGTCAGAGAAACCTCTTTGACCAAGAATCAAGCGTTCAATCTCCATACCTTTAAATTTAAGGATTTCAGATCCTGATGGAAAAAAGGACCTTGTGACAGAAGGTCTGGTCTTAACGGAAGAGTCCACGGTTGGCAAGAGGCCATCCGGACAAGATCCGCATACCAAAACCTGTGAGGCCATGCTGGAGCTACCAGCAGAACAAACGAGCATTCCTTCAGAATCTTGGAGATCACTCTTGGAAGAAGAACTAGAGGCGGAAAGATATAGGCAGGATGATACTTCCAAGGAAGTGATAATGCATCCACTGCCTCCGCCTGAGGATCCCGGGATCTGGACAGATACCTGGGAAGTTTCTTGTTTAGATGGGACGCCATCAGATCTATTTCTGGAAGTTCCCACATTTGAACAATCTGAAGAAATACCTCTGGGTGAAGAGACCATTCGCCCGGATGCAACGTTTGGCGACTGAGATAATCCGCTTCCCAATTGTCTACACCTGGGATATGAACCGCAGAGATTAGACAGGAGCTGGATTCCGCCCAAACCAAAATTCGAGATACTTCTTTCATAGCCAGAGGACTGTGAGTCCCTCCTTGATGATTGATGTATGCCACAGTTGTGACATTGTCTGTCTGAAAACAAATGAACGATTCTCTCTTCAGAAGAGGCCAAAACTGAAGAGCTCTGAAAATTGCACGGAGTTCCAAGATATTGATAGGTAATCTCACCTCCTGAGATTCCCAAACTCCCTGTGCCGTCAGAGATCCCCACACAGCTCCCCAACCCGTGAGACTTGCATCTGTTGAAATTACAGTCCAGGTCGGAAGCACAAAAGAAGCCCCCTGAATTAAACGATGGTGATCTGTCCACCATGTTAGAGAGTGCCGAACAATCGGTTTTAAAGATATTGTTTGAGATATCTTCGTGTAATCCTTGCACCATTGCTTCAGCATACAGAGCTGAAGAGGTCGCATGTGAAAACGAGCAAAGGGGATCGCGTCCGATGCAGCAGTCATAAGACCTAGAATTTCCATGCATAAGGCTACCGAAGGGAATGATTGTGACTGAAGGTTTCGACAAGCTGCAATCAATTTTAGACGTATCTTGTCTGTTAAAGACAGAGTCATGGACACTGAATCCATCTGGAAACCCAGAAAGGTTACCCTTGTCTGAGGAATCAAAGAACTTTTTGGTAAATTGATCCTCGAACCATGATCTTGAAGAAACAACACAAGTCGATTCGTATGAGATTCTGCTAAATGTAAAGACTGAGCAAGTACCAAGATATCGTCCAAATAAGGAAATACCACAATACCCTGTTCTCTGATTACAGACAGAAGGGCACCGAGAACCTTTGTAAAAATTCTTGGAGCTGTAGCTAGGCCAAACGGCAGAGCCACAAACTGGTAATGCTTGTCCAGAAAAGAGAATCTCAGGAACTGAAAATGATCTGGATGAATCGGAATATGCAGATATGCATCCTGTAAATCTATTGTGGACATATAATTCCCTTGCTGAACAAAAGGCAAGATAGTCCTTACAGTTACCATTTTGAACGTTGGTATCCTTACATAACGATTCAATATTTTTAGATCCAGAACTGGTCTGAAGGAATTCTCCTTCTTTGGTACAATGAAGAGATTTGAATAAAACCCCATCCCCTGTTCCTGAACTGGAACTGGCATAATTACTCCAGTCAACTCTAGATCTGAAACACATTTCAGAAATGCTTGAGCTTTTACTGGATTTACTGGGACACGGGAAAGAAAAAATCTCTTTGCAGGAGGTCTTATCTTGAAACCAATTCTGTACCCTTCTGAAACAATGTTCTGAATCCAAAGATTGTGAACAGAATTGATCCAAATTTCCTTGAAAAAACGTAACCTGCCCCCTACCAGCTGAGCTGGAATGAGGGCCACACCTTCATGTGGACTTAGAAGCAGGCTTTGCCTTTCTAGCTGGCTTGGATTTATTCCAGACTGGAGATGGTTTCCAAACTGAAACTGCTCCTGAGGATGAAGGATCAGGCTTTTGTTCTTTGTTGAAACGAAAGGAACGAAAACGATTATTAGCTCTGCTTTTACCTTTAGATTTTTTATCCTGTGGTAAAAAAGTTCCTTTCCCACCAGTAACAGTTGAAATGATGGAATCCAACTGAGAACCAAATAATTTGTTACCCTGGAAAGAAATAGAAAGTAAAGTTGATTTAGAAGCCATATCAGCATTCCAAGTTTTAAGCCATAAAGCTCTTCTAGCTAAAATAGCTAGAGACATAAACCTGACATCAACTCTGATAATATCAAAAATGGCATCACAGATAAAATTATTAGCATGCTGAAGAAGAATAATAATGTCATGAGAATCACGATGTGTTACTTGTTGCGCTAAAGTTTCCAACCAAAAAGTTGAAGCTGCAGCAACATCAGCCAAAGATATAGCAGGTCTAAGAAGATTACCTGAACACAGATAAGCTTTTCTTAGAAAGGACTCAATTTTCCTATCTAGAGGATCCTTAAACGAAGTACCATCTGACGTAGGAATAGTAGTACGTTTAGCAAGGGTAGAAATAGCCCCATCAACTTTAGGGATTTTGTCCCAAAATTCTAATCTGTCAGACGGCACAGGATATAAATGCTTAAAACGTTTAGAAGGAGTAAATGAATTACCCAATTTATCCCATTCTTTGGAAATTACTGCAGAAATAGCATTAGGAACAGGAAAAACTTCTGGAATAACCACAGGAGCTTTAAATACCTTATCTAAACGTTTAGAATTAGTATCAAGAGGACCAGAATCCTCTATTTCTAAAGCAATTAGAACTTCTTTAAGTAAAGAACGAATAAATTCCATTTTAAATAAATATGAAGATTTATCAGCATCAACCTCAGAGACAGAATCCTCTGAACCAGAGGAGTCATCAGAATCAGAATGATGATGTTCATTTAAAAATTCATCTGTAGGGAGAGAAGATTTAAAAGATTTTTTACGTTTACTAGAAGGAGAAATAACAGACATAGCCTTCTTTATGGATTCAGAAACAAAATCTCTTATATTATCAGGAACATTCTGCACCTTAGATGTTGAGGGAACTGCAACAGGCAATGGTACTTTACTAAAGGAAATATTATCTGCTTTAACAAGTTTGTCATGACAATCAATACAAACAACAGCTGGAGAAATAGCTACCAAAAGTTTACAGCAGATACACTTAGCTTTGGTAGATTCAGCACTTGACAGCGATTTTCCTGTAGTATCTTCTGGCTCAGATGCAACGTGAGACATCTTGCAATATGTAAGAGAAAAAACAACATATAAAGCAAAATTGATCAAATTCCTTAAATGACAGTTTCAGGAATGGGAAAAAATGCCAAAGAACAAGCTTCTAGCAACCAGAAGCAATAAAAAATGAGACTTAAATAATGTGGAGACAAAAGCGACGCCCAAATTATTTGGCGCCTAAATGCTTTTTGGCGTCAAAAATGACGCCACATCCGGAACGCCGACATTTTTGGCGCGAAATAACGTCAAAAAATGACGCAACTTCCGGCGACACGTATGACGCCGGAAACGGAAATAGAATTTTTGCGCCAAAAAAGTCCGCGCCAAGAATGACGCAATAAAATGAAGCATTTTCAGCCCCCGCGAGCCTAACAGCCCACAGGGAAAAAGTCAAATTTTAAGGTAAGAAAAAATGGTCAAATCAAAATGCATTATCCCAAATATGAAACTGACTGTCTGAAAATAAGGAAAGTTGAACATTCTGAGTCAAGGCAAATAAATGTTTGAATACATATATTTAGAACTTTATAAACAAAGTGCCCAACCATAGCTTGGAGTGTCACTGAAAATAAGACTTACTTACCCCAGGACACTCATCTACATATAGCAGATAGCCAAACCAGTACTGAAACGAGAATCAGCAGAGGTAATGGTATATATAAGAGTATATCGTCGATCTGAAAAGGGAGGTAAGAGATGAATCTCTACGACCGATAACAGAGAACCTATGAAATAGACCCCGTAGAAGGAGATCACTGCATTCAAATAGGCAATACTCTCCTCACATCCCTCTGACATTCACTGCACGCTGAGAGGAAAACCGGGCTCCAACTTGCTGCGGAGCGCATATCAACGTAGAATCTAGCACAAACTTACTTCACCACCTCCATCGGAGGCAAAGTTTGTAAAACTGAATTGTGGGTGTGGTGAGGGGTGTATTTATAGGCATTTTGAGGTTTGGGAAACTTTGCCCCTCCTGGTAGGAATGTATATCCCATACGTCACTAGCTCATGGACTCTTGCTAATTACATGAAAGAAATTGATAATAGGAGTAACTTAGAACATCGCTTAAAATGGCATGCTCTATCTGAAATATATATATAAAAAAAGGGTTTAATATCCCTTTAATGCAAAGAAAATGTAAACTTTAAAATGCATTAAAACTAAATAATAGAACTACTTGTACTTCAAGGTCATTTTTAAATTTATTAAGCAGTCTCCATGACTTAAGGGTAGAGTAAATCCTCACACAGTTTCTCCTTATTAGACTTTATATAAATTACTGCCCTTTTCTGTATCAGGTACTGCAGGGCAGAGACATTTGTTTAAAACAAAGAGGCAGCCTAGAAAATTTAGAAGCCGGTAATTTTGAAGTGTCCACTTGATGACAATGGGGCTGATTTATCAAAGCGTCAATCTCTGTGCATTCGCTGGAGTCAATACACTCGCCAGACATCGCTACCGCGAATCTACATACAACACCCTTATTTATTAAAAAGTCTGTCAAAAACATGCGTGTCAAGTACGGAGCGATCAGCATCGGACTGTTAATAAATAAGGAGTCATCGATGTCGCAGATATTCTGTTTTTCCAACTTAATTTATACCATTTCATTACTGTCCTTGAACAAGCACATTTCTCTAAAGGTAATCTTTTATTTTCCATCTGTTAATGTCCAAGAAATAGCTAGATTTATACCTGAACAAACAATAATATTTTATAAAAAGTTTTATTTATTTTTTATTTATTTGTTATACAAAAAAATCTGATATATATGATATTTTCACATAAATTAATGTGTATTTGTATTTCTAGAAATCATGATCATGCTTTTTCGTTTTTCGAAATGATTATTAATGCTAGAATTTGTACATATATTTTTGCACATATATATATACACACTGTGGATATAAAAAGTCTACACACCCCTGTTAAAATGGTAGGTTTCTGTGATGTAAAAAAATGAGACAAAGATAAATCATTTCAGAACTTTTTCCACCTTTATTGTGACCTATAAACTGTACAACTCAATTGAAAAACAAACAGAAATGTTTTAGGTAGAGGGAAGAAAAAATTTAAAAAATAAAATAATATGGTTGCATAAACTAAAGCAACTTTTGATTTTATTACAGGACTCAGTCTTTTTGGGTATGGGTCTATCAGCATGGCACATTTTGACTTGGCAAGATTTGCCCACTCTTCTTTGCAAAAACACTCCAAATCTGTCAAATTGCGAATCTTCTTCTGGTGAAGCCATTCCTTTGTTGATTTGGATGTATTATTTGGGTTGTTGTCATGCTGAAAAATTAAGTTCCTCTTCATGTTCAGCTTTCTAGCAGAAGCCTGAAGGTTTTGTGCCAATATTGACTGGTATTTGGAACTGTTCATAATTCCATCAAGCTTAACTAAGGCCCCAGTTCCAGCTGAAGAAAAACAGCCCCAAAGCATGATGGTGCCACCACCATGCTTCACTGTGGGTATGGTGTTCTTTTGGTGATGTGCAGGGTTGTTTTTGCGCCAAACATATCTTTTGGAATTATGGCCAAAAAGTTCAACCTTGGTTTCATCAGACCATAACACCTTATCCCACATGCTTTTGGGAGACTTCAGATGTGTTTTTGCAAAATGTAGCCTGGCTTGGATGTTTTTCTTCGTAAGAAAAGGCTTTCATCTTGCCACTCTACCCCATAGCCCAGACATATGAAGAATATGTGAGATTGTTGTCACATGTACCAAACAGCCAGTACTTGCCAGATATTCCTGCAGCTCCTTTAATGTTGCTGTAGGCCACTTGGTAACCTCCCGGACCAGTTTTCTTCTTGTCTTTTCATCAATTTTGAAGGGACGTCCAGTTCTTGGTAATGTCACTGTTGTGCCATATTTTCTCCACTTGTTGATGACTGTCTTCAATATGTTCCATGATATATCTAATGCCTTGGAAATTCTTTTGTACCCTTCTCCTGACTGATACCTTTTAACAATGAGATCCCTCTGATGCTTTGGAAGCTCTCTGTGGACCATGGCTTTTGCTGTAGGATGCGACTAAGAAAATTTCAGGAAAGGCCAACTAGAGCAGCTGAACTTTATTTGGGGTTAATCAGAGGCACTTTAAATGATGGCAGGTGTATGCTGACTCCTATTTAACATGATTTTGAATGTGATTGCTTAATTCTGAAAACAGCTACATCCCCAGTTATAAGAGGGTGTACACACTTATGCAACCACATTATTTTAGTTTTTTTTTTGTTTTCTTCCCTCCATCTAAAAGATTTCAGTTTGTTTTTCAATTGAGTTGTACAGTTTATAGGTCACATTAAAGGTGGAAAAAGTTCTGAAATTATTTATCTTTGTCTCATTTTTTTACACTGCAAATATATATATATATATATATATATATATATATATATATATATATATATATATATATATATATATATATGTGTGTGTGTGTGTATGTCAGAAATATAGTGTAAATATATTATTATTCTGAGCAATAATAATTGTGAATATAGCATGTAATCAGGGTATCATATGTATTTATTTGCAATCAATGGATATTTTAAGAGCTGGGCCAGTTTTCTCTCTGCACCTGTGTAACCCCTCCTGATGTGTTAAAAAATGGGCTGGCATATAAGATGACATTTCTTAATGACAATGAAATTCAAGAGAAGGAAGAAAAACACTGAAAATATCATGACAGTAAAGAGGTGATTTTAATTTCTGCTGTTTCTGATTCATGACAGTTTAATGTTAGGAGGACTATCCCTTTGAGCTATCAGCGTAAGACTATATTGAATCAAACATCATTCGATTTTTTTAAATCATTGTCAGAAATATTACACCGTATGTCCTAATGTCAGCATTCATGTTTAACTTTAATACTAATTTCACATATGCATACTTTCAAAGTATAATACAAAATGTAACAATGGCACTTACAAGTTCTAATTAGTGATCAATGACACAAGTATCGAGCAAATTGATTCGTTAGTGATAGTAGAAAATGTACATTTAAATCAGGTTGGCTGGTGTCATAAATCATGTAATTATGCATTTCCCAATCAAAAGTAGTGGGAACTTTCACTAGTTTGTGGGTTGTTTAGGAGTTCGAGTATTGCGTCAAATTTGATGCGAAATGCAGTGGGACTTGTATTACATGCGTAAAACATGGTGAAATTAGATTGATTAAAAAAAGGAAGTTAGCTATAGTATGTAATGTATTTATATCATTTTTATACCTATATCTACTAGTCCTGCTGCCAGACAGACCTTACCTGTCATTAAAACTACTTTTAAAATGAATCTGTCCCTTGAAATTACATGTGATTATATTATTGTTAATTAACATATTATTTAGATACTGAACATGCGTCTTTGTTGTCTGTGTGATTTAGAAAGAGTATACAATTGTAATCAACTTTCTAATTTACATAAATATGTAATAAGCTTCATTCTCTTGCATCTAACATAACCATTCTGGGTTTTCAGACTTCCATTGATTTCTTTGGCATTCGCGGCCTCAAGGGAGGCGGTTTAAACGATGGGTACGAAACGGCGGAAAAGATGCAAGCGTAGCTGTTGAATGTTTGATTAATTGGGAAGAGGGTCAAATAGAGTTGAATGTGAATTCAAAACATCTGGAATGATGCAAGCATCGATCTGCGTCGGATGGAGATCGCGGGAGCGTATATTACACATTTCAACATTTGACGATCTTGACGCTTTGTTAACTACGGCGGATCAACTTTGCGCCTAATTTGACGCGAGATTCCAGCGTATTATCAGTTGAAGCTTTGATAAATCGGCCCCTTAACCTTTGATTGCCCAAATAAATATAAAACTGTATAGCAATCTCAAAATGTGATTATTTAAAAGGTGAATTAAAACATGAATGTGAGTAATAAATACAGAAGGTAAAACAATGCTATATCAGAAATCTAGCATTATTAAACTTCCAGCCTAGCTGCCTGTCACCTCTGCAAGGTGGTGCCATATTGTAACCTAGGTTTTGCTTACCTGATAAATTAATTTCTTTCATGATAGCAAGAGTCCATAAGATCATCACATATAGGATTACATTTCACCCAACTACAAACCAGAGCTTCAATTCCTCCCACAATCCCTCAATCATACATATGACCAAGTAGAGAAAAAAAAACTAGAGAAGTAGGAAAGGAAAAAGCAAGGCAAATGAAGTGCAAAATAAGTCCTGCCGCCAGCTATACAGAAAAACAAGGGCAGGGCTAATGGACTCTCACCATGATGAAAGAAATTAAAGGGACAGTCTAGGCCAAAAAAAACTTTCATGATTCAGATAGAGCATGTAATTTTAAACAATTTTCCAATTTACTTTTATCACCAATTTTGCTTTGTTCTCTTGGTATTCTTAGTTGAAAGCTTAACCTACGAGGTTCATATGCTAATTTCTTAGACCTTGAAGCCCACCTCTTTCAGAATGCATTTTAACAGTTTTTCACCACTAGAGGGTGTTAGTTCACATATTTCATATAGATAACACTGTGCTCGTGCACGTGAAGTAATCTTGGAGCAGGCACTGATTGGCTAGACTGCAAGTCTGTCAAAAGAACTGAAAAAAGGGGCAGTTTGCAGAGGCTTAGATACAAGATAATCACAGAGGTTAAAAGTATATTATTATAACTGTGTTGGTTATGCAAAACTGGGAAATGGGTAATAAAGGGATTATCTATCTTTTAAAACAATAACAATTCTGGTGTAGACTGTCCCTTTAATGCGGTAAGCATAAATGTTGAGTTCTTTCATAACATAGTGAGAGTCAACAAGATCATCACATATTGAATCTTATACCCAAACAGTGAAGTCCACAAGACTACTATGAGTCTTCCCCCGCAATCAAATATGCCTTATGAATTAAGGCCATAAGCGAAACAGATTAACTGCCGTAGCTTGGTCCAGAAAAATGGACTAACTGTTGCTTGGTCCAGAAAAATGGACTAAAAATATAATTTATGCTTACCTGATAAATTTATTTCTCTTGTAGTGTATCCAGTCCACGGATCATCCATTACTTATGGAATATATTCTCCTTCCCAACAGGAAGTTGCAAGAGTCCACCCACAGCAAAGCTGCTATATAGCTCCTCCCCTAACTGCCATATTCAGTCATTCGACCGAAAACATGCAGAGAAAGGAAAAACCATAGGGTGCAGTGGTGACTGTAGTTCAAATGAAAAAATTACCTGCCTTAAAGTGACAGGGCGGGCCGTGGACTGGATACACTACAAGAGAAATAAATTTATCAGGTAAGCATAAATTATGTTTTCTCTTGTTAAGTGTATCCAGTCCACGGATCATCCATTACTTATGGAATACCCATACCAAAGCTAAAGTACACGGATGATGGGAGGGACAAGGCAGGTACTTAAACGAAAGTTACCACTGCCTGTAAAAAAAAACCTTTCTCCCAAAAATAGACTCCGAAGAAGCAAGGTATCAAATTTGTTAAATTTGAAAAAGTATGAAGCGCAGACCAAGACTCCGTCTTGTAAATCTGTTCAACAGAAGCCACATTTAAAAAAAAAAGGCCCAAGTGAAAACCACAGCTCTAGTAGAATGAGCTGCAATCCCTCGTAAGCTAAATGAATTATGCTTTTTAACCAAAAAGACAGAGAGGCTGCTGAAGTCTTTTGACCTCTCCTCTGTCCAGAATAGACAACAAACAAGGTGAACGTTTGATGAAAACTGTAGTAGCTTGTAAGTAAAACTTTAAAGCACAAACCACGTCCAATATTGTGTAATAGACGTTCCTTCTTTGAGGAAGGATTAGGATACAAGCAAGGAACAACTATGTTCTTGTTAGATACCACCTTAGGAAAAAACCCAGGTTGGTACACAGGACTACCTTATCCGTACGAAGGACCAGATAAGGAGAATCACATTGTAACACAGATAACTTGGAGACTCTACGAGTCGAGGAAATAGCTACCCAAAAGGAACTTTCCAAGATAAAGATTGATATCTATGGAACCTGCCAGACGCTGGTGCAAAAAAATAGACAGAGTAAAAATCTGTCCCTTTTAAGGAATTAGCTGACAACCCTTTACTCAAAAACATCTTGGAGAAAAGATAATATCCTGGGAATCCAGGCTTTACTCCATGAGTAACCCTTGGATTCATAACAATCAGATATTTACACCATATCTATGTTCAATTTTCCTAGAGACAGGCTTTCATGTCTGTATTAAGGTATCAACTCGGAGTGACTGACTCGGAGAAGCCATGCTTTGATAACATCAAGCGTTCAGTCTCCAGGCAGTCCATCTCAGATTGATTCTATTTAGATGGTTGAAAGGACCCTGAAGTAGAGGGACCTGTCTCAGAAGCAGAGGCCGTGATGGAAAGGATGACATGTCCACCAGATCTGCATACCAGGTCCTGCGTGGCTACGCAGGCGCTGTCAAAAACACCAAAGCCCTCTCCTGCTTGGTCTTGACCTCCGAAGGAAATCCCACTCCCCCGGAAGAAAAGTCTGACGACTTAGAAAATCCACCTCCCAGTTCTCAACACCTGGGATATGGATAGCTGATAGACAAGAGTGAGTCTCTGTCCAGTGAATTATTGTAAGACTTCTAACATCACTAGGGAACTTCTGTTCCCCCTTGATGGCTGATGTAAGCCACAGTCGTGTATATTGTCCGACTGAGTATGATGTACCTCAGAGTTGCTAACTGAGGCCAAGTCTGAGAGCATGGAATATCACTCCCAGAATATTTATTAGAAGGAGGGTCTCCTCCTAAGTCCACTATCCCTGAGCCTTCAGGGAATTCCAGGCTGCATCCCAACCTAAAAAGGCTGGCATCCATTGTAACAATTGTCCCATCTGACCTGCGGAAGGTCATACCCTTGGACAGATGGACCCGACATAGTCACCAGAGAAGAGAATCTCTGGTCTCTTGGTCCAGGTTCAACAGGGGGATAAATCTGTGTAATCCCCATTCCTCTGACTGAGCATGCATAGTTGCAGCGGACTGAAATGTAGACGTGCAAACTGTACTATGTCCCTTGCCGCTACCTATTAAGCCGATTTCATTCATGTACTGAGCCACCGAAGGGCGCGGATGGGATGAAAAACACGGCAGAAATGTAGAAACTTTGACAACCTGGACTCCGTCAGGTAAATTTTTATTTCTACAAAATCTATCAGAGTCCCTAGGAGGGAAACCCTTGAGATTGGGGATAGAGAACTCTTTCCTTGTTCACTTTCCACCCATGTGATCTCAGAAATGCCAGTACTGCGTCCGTATGAAACTTGGCAATTTGGATGTTTGATGCCTGTATCAGGATGTCGTCTAACTAAGGGGCCACTTCTATGCCCCGCGGCCTAAGGACCGCCAAAGCCACCCCAGAACCTCCATAAAGATTCTTGGGGCTGTAGATATCCCAAAGGAAAGAGCTACAAACTGGTAATGCCTGTCTAGAAAGGCAAACCTGAAAAACGAAGGTGATCTTTATGCATCACCATGTGAGGATAAGCATCCTTCAAATCCATTGTAGTCCTCTATTGACTCTCCTGGATCATAGTTAAGATGGTACGAATAGTTTCCATCTTAAATGACGGAATTCTGAGGAATTTGTTTAAGATCTTTAGATCCAAAATAGGTCTGAAGGTTCCCTCACCTTGGGAACCACAAACAGATTTGAGTAAAAACTCTGTCCCTGTTCCTCTCTTGGAACTGGATGGATCTCGTACACAATGTAAGAATGCCTCCTTCTTTATCTGGTTTGCAGATAATTGTGAAAAGCGAAATCTCCCCTTTTTGGGGGGGGGGGGGGGGAATCTTTGAATCCAGAAGATATCTCTGGGATATAAATTCCAATGCCTAGGGATCCTGGGCATCTCTTGCCCACGCCCGGGCGAAGAATGAAAGTCTGCCCCCTATAGGATCCGTTACCGGATAGGGGTCCGTTCCTTCATGCTGCCTTAGAGGCAGCAGCAGGCTCCTTGGCCTGCTTATCTTTGTTCCAGGTCCAATTGTCTCCAGACCGCCTTGGACTGAGCAAAAATTCCCTCTTGTTTTGCCTTAGAGGAAGTGGATGCCACACCTGCCCTGAAGTTTTAAAAGGCACGAAAATTAGACCTTTTTTGGCCCTTGATTCCTATCCTGAGGAAGGGCATGACCTTTTCCTCCAGTGATATAAGCAATAATCTCCTTCACACCAGGCCCGAATAGGGTCTGCCCCTTGAAGGGAAGTTAAGTAGCTTATTTATTAAAGTCACGACAGCTGACCATGATATAAGCCATAGCGCTCTGCGCGCCAGTATAGTAAAAAACAGAATTCTTAGCCGTTAGTCTAGTCAAATGAACAATGGCATCAGAAAACAAAGGAATTGGCTAGCATAAGCTTGTCAAATATATTCATCCAATGGAGTCGCTAACTGTAAAGCCTCATCAAGAGACTCAACCCAGAACGCCGCAGCAGCAGTGACAGAAGCAATGTATGCAAGGGGCTGCAGGATAAAACCCTGTTGAATAAACATTTTTTATCCATTGGATCTAAAAAGCACAACTGTCCTCGCCAGAGGTAGTGGTACGCTTAGCTAGAGTAGAAACTCTCCTCTCCACCTTAGGAACTGTCTGCCAGAAGTCCCGTGTGGTGGTAACTATTAGAAAACATTCTTCTAAAAAATAGGAGGGGAAGAGAACGGCACACCTGGTCTATCCCATTCCTTATTAAAAAATTTTTTTTAGTAAACCTCTTTAGGTATTGGAAAAACATCAGTACACAACGGCACTGCATATTATTTATCCAGTCTACAGAATTTCTCTGGCCCTGCAATTGTACACATTCATTCAGAGCAGCCAAAGCCTCCCTGAGCAACAAGTGGAGGTTCTCAAGCATAAATTTTAAATGTAGAAATATCAGAATCAGGTTAAATCATCTTCCCTGAGTCAAAAAAATCACCCACAGACTAAGCATATTGTGAGGTAGTATCATACATGGTTCTTAAAGCGTCTGTATGCTCTGTATCTACCCCCAGAGCTATCTGCTTTCCTTTAATTTCAGGTAGTCTGACTAATACTGCTGCCAGAGTATTATTCACCACCTTTGCCATGTCTTGTAAAATAAACGCTATGGACGCCCTTGATGTACTTGGCGCCATTTGAGCGTGAGTCCCTGAAGCGGGAGTCGAAGGGTCTGACTCGTGGGGAGAGTTAATCGGCATAACTTTCCCCTCGACAGAATCCCCTGGTAAAATAAACGCTATGGGTGCCCTTGATGTACTTGGCGCCATTTGCGCGTGAGTCCCTAAAGCGGGAGTCAAAAGGTCTGACACGTGGGGAGAGTTAGTCGGCATAACTACCCCCACGACAGAATCCTCTGGTGATAATGTTTTTAAAGACAAAAAATGATCTTTATTGTTTAACATGAAATCAGTACATCTGGTACACATTCTAAGATGGGGTTCCACCATGGCTTTAAAACATAATGAACACAGAGCTTCCTCTATGTCAGACATGTTAGAACAGACTAATAATGAGACTAATAAGCTTGGAAAACAGTTTAAATCAAGTTAACAAGCAAATATATAAAACGTTACTGTGCCTTTAAGAGAAACAAATTTTGTCAAAATTTGAAAAACAGTGAAAAAAGGCAGTAAAACAAACGAAATTTTTACAGTACATGTAATAAGGTAACAGAGCATTGCACCCACTTGCAAATGGATGATTAACCCCTGAATGCAAAAAACAGATAAAAAAAACGACATAGACGTTTTTAAAAACAGACACAACAAAACTGCCACAGCAGAGCTGTGGATTACCTTCCCTATAAATGATTTTGGAAGTCTTTTTAGCCCTTTAGAAATGTCCTGTAGTATTCATGGGACTGCTGAGGGAATCTGGATAATTCATTTTGTAATTTTAACTGCGAAAAAAAGCGCTAAATTAGGCCCCTCCCACTCATATTACAACAGTGGGAAGCTTCAGTTAACTGTTTCTATGCAAAATTTAAGCCAGCCATGTGGAAAAAACTTAAGCCCCAATAAGTTTTATCACCAAACATATGTTAAAAACGATTAAACATGCCAGCAAACGTTTTAAAACACATTTTTACAAGAGTATGTATCTCTATTAATAAGCCTGATACAAGTCGCTTTTACTGCATTTAAGGCTATACCAACATTACAGTGTTATCACCAATGTACGTTAAAAAATGATTAAACATGCCAGCAAACGTTTTAAAACACATTTTTATAAGAGTATGTATCTCTATTAATAAGCCTGATACTAGTCGCTATCACTGCATTTAAGGCTTTACTTACATTACTTCGGTATCAGCAGTATATTTTTAGTTAACATTCCTAGAAAAATATTTTACTGCACTACCTTATCTGCAGGAAAACCTGCACGCCATTCCCCCTCTGAAGTACCTCACTCCTCAGAATGTGTGAGAACAGCAAATGGATCTCAGTTACGTCTTCTAAGATCATAGAAAAACGCAGGCAGATTCTTCTTCCAAATACTGCCTGAGAAAAACAGCACACTCCGGTGCCATTTAAAAATAACAAACTTTTGATTGAAGAATAAACTAAGTATAAATCACCACAGACTCTCACGACCTCCTATCTATGTTGAGGCGTGCAAGAGAATGACTGAATATGGCAGTTAGGGGAGGAGCTATATAGCAGCTTTGCTGTGGGTGGACTCTTGCAATTTCCTGTTGGGAAGGAGAATATATTCCATAAGTAATGGATGATCCGTGGACTGGATACACTTAACAAGAGAAAAAGGAGAGTCTGGAGGATTTTGTGGCTTCCACGCAGAACTTTAGATTCCTCATCACATCAAGGTTGTAAAGAAGTCACTTCTTAGTATTTCTAGTAGATGGGTGCATGGAAGGAACCCCAATTTCCTAATTAGGTTGAAGAGGAGGGGCTTGAAAATCCCCAAAACCCAGTTTAAGACTCCAAGGAGGAGTAAACTGGCAGAATCACAAGCTTAATTCTAATCAAGGTCTGAACAAAGGTCTGAATATCAGGAATTTTGGCAATTTTCTTGTTATACAGAGCAGATCTTATCAAACTGTTTATTTTATGATTCAGACAGAGCATGCAGATTTCCAACAACTTTCCAATTTACTTCTACTATCAAATTCTCTTAATTTACTTGTTATCCTTTATTCAAAAGCAGGAAGGTACGTTCAGGAGTGTGCACGTGTCTGCAACAATATATGGCAGCAGTTTTGCAACAGTGTTATACATTTGCAAGAGTACTAGATGGCAGCACTATTTCCTGTCATGTAGTGCTCCAGGCATGTGCACGCTACCTATCTAGATTTCTCTTCAACAAAGAATAACATGAGAACAATGCAAATTTGATAACAGAAGTAAATTGGAAAGTTTTTTTAAAATTGTACTCTCTGTCCGAACCATAATAGAAAAAAACTTGGGTTTTAAAATTAAAATGGCATAATTTATATAGAGCGTGTAAATTTAAGACACTTTTAAATTCACTTCTATTGTCAAATTTGCTTTGTTCTTTGGGTATCCCTTATTGCAAAAGAATATGCTAGTTGTTGATTGGTGCCTGCACACTTTGTCTCTTGTGATTGGCTTCATAGATATGTTCCGCTAGCTACAAGTAGTGCAATGCTGTTCATTCAGCAAAGAATAACAATATAATAAAGCAAGTTTGATAATATACTGTAAGCCATTTGGAAAGTTGTTTATAATTGTATGTTCTATCCACAAATAAATAATAAAAAAATTGGGGGTTTATTGTCCCTTTAAGAGAACTGGAAGATAAGCCTTGCCCCAAGCTATCCTGTAGAAACTCAAGAACTCTTGGAATTCAAAAGGAATTCCAACGGTATCTGTTTTTAGTACACCAACTCTGTGAAGTTTAATTGAAAATACGTAGCTATATGTATGGACTTGTTTATTTTCAAAAATACTTGGCAATTGTTTACACTTTTTATTCTTTCAAACTAAGGTGAATCAGGGTATACACCTGGTAAACACAAAAAGGCTTGTCGCTCTTGCACCATGCAACCAAAAGTGACCAAACTTTCACAGAATGAGCACCTGAATAATAATAAAAAAAGTTTTTAAAATGTTATTATGTTGATAAAATGAATGACCACTAGGTGGCACATTTATAATGTGCAATTTAGGCACCTTGTGTGAAAAACAAAATTTATGCTTACCTGATAAATTAATTTCTCTTGTGGTGTATCCAGTCCATGGGTTCATCCACTACTTGTGGGATATTCTCCTTCCCAACAGGAAGCTGCAAGAGGACACCCACAGCAGAGCTGTCTATATAGCTCCTCCCCTAACTGTCACCCCCAGTCATTCGACCGAAGACAAGCAAGAAAAAAGGAGAAACTATAGGGTGCAGTGGTGACTGTAGTTTAAAAATAAAAAACACCTGCCTTAAAATGACAGGGCGGGCCGTGGACTGGATACACCACAAGAGAAATACATTTATCAGGTAAGCATAAATTTAGTTCTCTTGTAAAGGTGTATCCAGTCCACGGGTTCATCCACTACTTGTGGGATACCAATACCAAAGCTTTAGGACACGGATGAAGGGAGGGACAAGGCAGGCGCTTAAACGGAAGGCACCACTGCCTGCAAGACCTTTCTCCCAAAAACAGCCTCCGAAGAAGCAAAAGTATCAAATTTGTAGAATTTAGAAAAAGTATGAAGCGAAGACCAAGTCGCCGCCTTGCAAATCTGTTCAACAGAGGCCTCATTCTTAAAAGCCCATGTGGAAGCCACGGCTCAAGTGGAATGAGCTGCAATTCCCCCAGGAGGCTGCTGGCCAGCAGTCTCACAAGCCAAGCGGATTAAGCTTCTCAGCCAAAAAGAAAGAGAAGTCGCCAAAGCCTTTTGGCCTCTCCTCTGTCCAGAGTAGACAACAAACGAAGCAGATGTCTGACGAAAATCCTTCGTAGCTTGTAAACAAAACCCCAAAGCACGAACCACATCAAGATCGTGTAATAGACGTTACTTCTTTGAAGAAGGATTAGGACACAACGAAGGAACAACAATCTCCTGATTGATATTCTTACTAGACACCACCTTAGGAAGAAACCCAGGTTTAGTACGTAAAACTACCCTATCCGCATGGAAAAGCAGACAAGGGGAACCACACCGCAAAGCAGATAACTCCGAAACTCTTCGAGCCGAGGAGATAGCTACTAAAGACAGAACTTTCCAAGACAAAAGTTCAATATCTATGGAATGCAAAGGCTCAAACGGAACCCCCTGAAGAACCTCAAGAACTAAATTTAAACTCCATGGTGGAGCAACATGTTTAAACACAGGCTTGATTCTAACCAAAGCCTGACAAAACGCCTGAATGTCTGGAACCTCAGCCAGACGTTTGTGCAAAAGAATAGACAGAGCAGAAATCTGTCCCTTCAAGGAACCAGCTGACAATCCCTTCTCCAATCCCTCTTGGAGAAAGGACAACATCCAAGGAATCCTGACCCTACTCCATGAGTAACCCTTGGATTCACACCAATGAAGATATTTACACCATATCTTAAGATAGATTTTCCTGGTGACAGGCTTTCGAGCCTGAATTAAGGTATCAATGACCGATTCGGAAAAACCACTCTTTGATAGAATCAAGCGTTCAATCTCCAAGCAGTCAGACGCAGAGAAATCAGATTTGGATGTTTGAAGGGACCTTGAAGTAGAAGGTCCTGCCTTAGCGGCAGAGTCCATGGTGGAAAGGATGAGAAGTCCACCAGATCTGCATACCAAGTCCTGCGTGACCACGCAGGAGTTATCAAGATCACTGAAGCTCTCTTCTGCTTGATCTTGGCACTCAGACGAGGGAGCAGAGGAAAGGATGGAAACACATAAGCCAGGCTGAAGGACCAGGGCGCTGCTAGAGCATCTATCAGCACTGCCCTGGGATCCCTGGACCTGGACCCGTACCAAGGAAGCTTGGTGTTCTGACGAGACGCCATGAGATCCAGTTCCGGTTTGCCCTATAGTTGAATCAAGTGGGCAAATACCTCCGGATGGAGCTCCCACTCCCCCGGATGAAAAGTCTGCCGACCTAGAAAATCCACCTTCCAGTTCTCTACTCCTGGGATATGGATAGCTGAGAGATGGCAAGAGTGAACCTCTGCCCATAGAATTATCTTTGAAACCTCCAACATTGCCAGGGGGCTCCCCCCCCCCCGATGGTCGACACAGGCCACAGTCGCAACGTTGTCCGGCTGAAATCCGATGAATCTGACGGCAGCCAGCTGAGGCCAAGCCTAAAGAGCATTGAATATCGCTCCCAGTTCCAGAATGTCCATCGGAAGGAGGAACTCCTCCGGAGTCAATGAACCCTGAGCCTTCAGGGAGTTCCAGGCTGCACCCCAGCCCAGAAGGCTGGCATCTCTCGTTACTATAGTCCATTCTGGTCTGCGGAAACACATTCCTCTGGACAGATGGACCCGAGATAGCCACCAGAGAAGAGAATCCCTGGTCTCTTGATCCAGATTTAGTAGAGGGGACAAATCTGTGTAATCCCCATTCCACTGATTGAGCATGCAAAGTTGCAGTGGTCTGAGATGTAGGCGGGCAAACGGAACTATGTCCATTGTCGCTACCATTAAGCCGATTACTTCCATACACTGAGCCACTGACGGACGAGAAGTGGAATAAAGAGCACGGCAGGAAGTTAGAAGCTTTGACAACCTGTCCTCTGTCAGAAAAATTTTCATTTCTACTGAATCTATCAGAGTTCCTAGGAAGGAAACTCTTGTGAGAGGGGAGAGAGAACTCTTTCCTTTGTTCACCTTCCACCAGTGATACCTCAGGAATGCCAGAAAAATGTCCGTATGGGACCTGGCGATTTGAAAAGTCGACGCCTGTATCAGAATGTCGTCTAGGTAAGGGGCCACTGCTATGCCCCGCGGCCTTAGAACCGCCAGAAGGGACCCTAGAACCTTCGTAAAGATTCTTCGTGTCGTGGCTAACCTGAAGGGAAGAGCCACAAACTGGTAATGCCTGTCTAGGAAGGCGAACCTGAGAAACCGATGATGATCTCTGTGTATCGGAATGTGTAGATAAGCATCCTTTAAGTCCACGGTAGTCATATATTGACCCTCCTGGATCATAGGTAGGATGGTTCGATTAGTCTCCATCTTGAAGGATTGGACCCTGAGAAATTTGTTTAGGATCTTGAGATCCAAGATTGGTCTGAAAGTTCCCTCTTTTTTGGGAACTATAAACAGATTTGAATAGAAGCCCTGCCCCTGTTCCTCCTTTGGAACTGGGTGGATTACTCCCATAACCAGTAGGTCTTGGACGCAACATAAGAATGCCTCTCTCTTTATCTGGTTTGCAGATAATTGTGAAAGATGAAATCTCCCCTTTGGAGATGAAGCTTTGAAATCCAGAAGATATCCCTGGGAAACAATCTCCAGAGCCCAGGGATCCTGGACGTCTCTTGCCCAAGCCTGAGCGAAGAGAGAAAGTTTGCCCCCCACTAGATCCGGTCCTGGATCGGGGGCTACTCCTTCATGCTGTCTTAGAGGCAGCAGCAGGTTTTTTGGCCTGCTTTCCCTTGTTCCAAGCCTGGTTAGGTCTCCAGACTGGCTTGGACTGTGCAAAATTTCCCTCTTGTTTTGTAGTAGAGGAAGATGAAGCTGTGCCACTCTTGAAGTTTCGAAAGGAACGAAAATTTGTCTGTTTAGTCCTTAATTTGTTGGACCTATCCTGAGGAAGGGCGTGGCCTTTTCCTCCAGTAATATCAGAAATGATCTCCTTCAGTCCAGGCCCGAATAGGGTCTGCCCTTTGAAGGGGATGTTGAGAAGTTTAGACTTTGAAGTAACGTCAGCTGACCAGGATTTAAGCCATAGCGCCCTACGCGCCTGAATGGCAAAACCTGAATTCTTAGCTGTTAGCTTGGTTAAATGAAAAACGGCGTTAGAAATAAATGAATTGGCTAACTTAAGAGCTTTAAGCCTGTCTAGGATATCATCCAACGGGGTCTCTACCTGTAGAGCCTCCTCAAGAGACTCGAACCAGAAAGCCGCTGCAGCAGTGACTGGGGCAATGCATGCAAGAGGCTGGAGAATAAAACCTTGTTGTATAAAGATTTTCTTAAGGAACCCTCTAATTTTTTATCCATTGGATCTAGGAAAGCACAACTGTCCTCGACAGGGATAGTTGTACACTTAGCTAGAGTAGAGACTGCTCCCTCCACCTTAGGGACCGTCTGCCACGAGTCCCGTGTTGCGGCATCTATAGGAAACATCTTTTTAAAAGCAGGAGGGGGAGAGAACGGTACACCTGGTCTATCCCATTCCTTAGTAATAATTTCTGAAAACCTCTTAGGGATTGGAAAGACGTCAGTGTAAACAGGCACTGCAAAGTATTTGTCCATTTTACACAATTTCTCTGCGTCTACAATGGTGTCACAGTCATCCAGAGTCACTAAAACCTCCCTGAGCAACAAGCGGAGGTGTTCAAGCTTAAATTTAAACGCTGTCATTTCAGAGTCAGATTGAAGTAACGCCTTCCCTGAATCAGAAATTTCCCCCACAGATAGAAGCTCTCCTGCTTCGGCTTCTGCACATTGTGAGGGTATATCAGACATAGCTACTAAAGCGTCAGAGAGCTCTGTATTTGTTCTAGCCCCAGAGCTGTCTCGCTTTCCTTGTAACCCTGGCAGTTTGGACAATACCTCTGAGAGGGTATGATTCATAACTGCCGCCATGTCTTGTAAGGTAAACGCATTGGACGCGCTAGATGTACTTGGCGTCACTTGAGCGGGAGTTATAGGTTCTGACACGTGGGGAGAGCTAGATGGCATAACTTCCCCTTTGTCAGTCTGAGAAACCTCTGGTGATAAATCTTTAAAAGCCATAATATGGTCTTTATAACTTATAGAAAGGTCAGTGCATTTGGTAAACATTCTAAGAGGGGGTTCCACAATGGCTTCTAAACATAATGAACAAGGAGTTTCCTCTATGTCAGACATGTTTAACAGACTAGTAATGAGACCAGCAAGCTTGGAAAACACTTTAATAAATGTGAAAAAGCAATTATATAAAAACGGTACTGTGCCTTTAAGAGAAAAAAAAAACTACCACATAAACTGCAAAACAGTGATAAAAAGTAGTAAACTCTACGAAATTGTTACAGTGTGTATAAGGGACTAAAGCAGCATTGCACCCACTTGCAAATGGATGACTAACCCCTTAGGCCCAAAAACGGATTAGAAAAATGTTAAAACCGTTAACAAACAGTCAAACACACTGCCACAGCTCTGCTGTGGCTCCTACCTGCCCTTAAACATGATTTTTGCAGGAACAAAACCCTCTATAGAGGTCCTAAATGCCAGAGGACTCCTTCAGGGAAAATCAACTGTGCATTTAGAGCGCGAAAATAGGCCCCTCCCACCATGCACTCAAAGTCAGAGGGCCTTAAAAAAGTACTCCTAGGAGTAATCTAACTAGCCATGTGGAAAACTAGGCCCCAAATAAATATTTATCACCCTCAGAGAAAAAACGTTTTTTCTATAAACCATGCAAACGTTTTTACACTAAGTAATATGAGTATTAACATGAATATTACCCCTTTTTTTGCAAGCATGATCCCAGTCGTTGTTAAATCACTGTATCAGGCTTACCTTAAATATACCAGGCACTGTCAGCATTTTCTAGACCTTATAATCTCTCTAGAAAAAAATATACTGAACATACCTCAAAGCAGGCAATCTGCAGACCGTCCCCCCAACTGAAGTTTTCTTTCTATACTCTTCAGTTATGTGTGAGAACAGCAATGGACCTTAGTTACAAACCGCTAAGATCATCAAACCTCCAGGCAGAATTCTTCTTCCAATTTCTGCCTGAGAGTAAAACAGTACAACGCCGGTACCGTTTAAACATAACAAACTCTTGATTGAAGGTAAAAACTACACTAAGTCACCACATCTCGAGAATGACTGGGGGTGGCAGTTAGGGGAGGAGCTATATAGACAGCTCTGCTGTGGGTGTCCTCTTGCAGCTTCCTGTTGGGAAGGAGAATATCCCACAAGTAGTGGATGAACCCGTGGACTGGATACACCTTTACAAGAGAAATATGTAAACACTGATTAAGTGGTTGGGGGTAAGCATGATTAAGGGCTGTTGAAATGTTGCTTGGCAATTGTTAAGACAGTGTAATAAATTAAATAAAGGTCCATTTTATATATGTTAAGCTGGAGGTTTTTGAATGTATTCAGTGTAGATAGGCTTGCTAAGCCTTCTCTGTGGTCTACATAATGCTGTCTCCAATCTACTAATATTAATTGTTCCATGCCTTAGTCATCAGTTCAGTGACTGAATCAGACACAGTGTTGCAGGAGGGCTGCTTTGGAGCTGGCTTCAAGAACTTATCAATCATCCACCTCCAAAACCTTTACACTTCCTGTAATAAGGCATGGGTATTTTCTAGCTGGATGACACATCCTCACCACAGCCTGGGGGGGGGTGAACATTGGAATACTCATCCTAAGAAGAGGAATCATTTGACTCGAATGTACCCTGTTTTAATGCTGGATAAGTCACTCGTTATGCAAAGCCCTGTTGAGAGCACCAGATAATTACTCCTTAGCATGCTGTGCACTACCAGAAAGCAGCATTCACTATTTTCCAGTGTAAAAATATAAAATTTAGGTAAAATAAAAAACATGTAAAATTAAAAAGTGCTCAACCTGCATGTATAATTTGAGTAGTGTATGTATATTTGTCCCCATGCAAGGTCATCATGTGTACATGTTCTAGACAAGCTTGTACGAGGCAATGCAAGCTCAGTCCCAAGGATCTGACCAGCAGCAGCATACTGTAGACCAAAGGAATTGACGGATTAATCCACATTTCACCTGAGAATCCTGTTCCATCTCTACACCGACAGAAGATTTCTCACTATATGGTTACACTTTACTCACTCCATTTTAGAGGCATAAAATTGACTGAGGGATTCTGGGAGAGTGTAAAGTATTAAAGCACTTATATGTAGTGGACTGGAGTGTAATCCCACATGTGATGATTGGGAGTATTCCCACCATCTTATGAAAAAAGAGGGTTTAAAAGACATTAAAGAATATACCAGTCTAGGGAAAATACATATTATGTAAAAGGTAACCTTAAAAGGGCTTAATACACTAGATTTTTTCTTTGCATAAATGTTTTGTAGATGATCCATTTATATAGCCTATACAGCTTCTTTTTTTTAAAAAAAATAAATGTACAGTATAGTTTTGCTTCTTTTTAAATAACATTGCTCTGATTTTCAGACTCCTAACCAAGCCCCAAAGTTTTAGGAGAATACTGATGTATTCCTACTCCAACTTGCTCCTGTTTGTGTAAATAGTCTTTTCATATGCAGATGAAGGGGGAGTGTCTGCTATTTCTCACTTGCAGTGGGTGTTCCCGCTAACTTTTTAACAGAGCTAAACTGGGAGCTTCTAAGTAAGTTTTTAAATGGTTTTATACTGGATTTTTAGATCAGCATCTGTGCATATTATTCTTTATAGTAGTGTCTATTACATGCAAATATATGAAAATTGCTGTATACAGTCCATTTAAAAAAAAAGAACATGAGTAATAAATATAGAAGGTAAAACAAATCTACAAATCTAGCATTGTGAGATTTTCAACTAAGCCACTGCCTCTAGCCTCTGAAGGGTGGCGTCATTTTCTAACCTAGTTTTCACTGTATAGAGCAGGGGCAAACAGATGCCATAGAAACGTTTTTTTTCAATGTTCTCGCCAGGGACTTTTTAAAGGGCACAACACCTGGCTGATTTTATTGATCACCCGGCTAAAATGATCATTAAATCAATATATGTTAAAGTATGTAACAAATGTGTGCTTTGGGTAGATTAAGCAGTATTATAAATAAGAGAAAATGTTATAATGACACTGACTCCACTTGGCTGCCTACATAATGTCACCTGGTTGGTTCTGTGGAAAACACTGCTGCTGGTGCCCTGTATACTTATAACATTTATTTGTCTGTGTTCTCTACAATTTGTGTAACACCTTCATATGGATGATCAGCATCAAGCTTACACAGGGGACACATGTTTGATAATAACAAGGTGGTTCTTTGAAAAACTTGATAATAAAACTATTTATTTAGGCACAATCGTTTCAGCATCTTGCAAGCTACTGTCTTATATGTTATGTGGTTGTTATTGTTACTATTTAATGTCTCTTTAAATACTGCTGCCTGGGATTGCAAAAGTCACTATACAGTATATATATATATATATATATATATATATATATATATATATATATATATATATATATATATATATATATGGAAAGACAGAGACCTGAGGGTCCCAAACTTGAGGTAATATAGATTACAGAAACACTTTTTTTTTTTTTTTTTTTTAAATTTATTTTTATTGACATGTCAACTTATGGTACTAAACAGAAAAGAAAACTAAAGATATTACAATCAGACAGGCAGTAACATTACAAAACCAAAATAGAGAGCAAGAATATCTATATCACCTTTACAGGTTCTAGATCAAGAATATACAAATAATATTTTCTTACTAACATAGTTGTCTGTACTACTCATACTAATGCAAAAGAAATAATCATCTCTTATCTCGTAGACCAAATCAGAATACTCTAAGTACCAAAATTGCCACTTTTTATCCTATATAGCAAAACAGAAATCAAACACAGCATAACAAGACAAGACACGACAAGACAAAACAAGACAAGACAAGACACAGAAAAGGGGAAAGAAAGAAAAGGAAAAAAAAAAAAAAAAAAAAAAAAAAAAAGGGAAGGGGAAGGGAAAGGCATATGCCTTTACCAACTTCGAATATTATTTATTCCTCTCTGGCAACGTAACTGGGCCTATCCTACAATTTATAACTCTTCTAGGCATACAAGACCTGATTCTCGCAGGGGGCCCAAAATTTCTACTTGCAACTCCACAGGTTGCCGTCTAATGACATTCTTCCATTTTAAATAAAACCTCCTGGCCTTTCTTTCATTATTGGGCTCCAGATTCATCTGCTCTATGATTAATTGGTCAATAATTTTTTGGCCAAATTCTGCTATAGTTGGGTATTTCTTAGCTTTCCAATAGCGAAAAATTAATAACCACGCAATTTGTATGGCCGTGGTAATTAGTGCATATTCTTCTGATGTAAAGCGCTTATCAAATATAAAAAAGAAGATACTCACTGGTGTAAAGATCACCACTTGGCTCACAACTCTATTTAGCCAGAATGATATCTTCTCCCAAAATTGATATATTTTCGGACAACGCCATACACAATGAAGTATATCGGCCTGTGGAGCCAAGCAGTGAAAGCAATTCCCTTTACACTTCTTGTCCCATTTACCTAGACGAGTTGGAGTAATATAAGCCAAATTTATCAAATAGCTATGTGATTCTTTCCAGGAGGTGAACTTATAACCAACCACATCAATACTCTGGTTTACATTCTTATCTACTAGCTCTGGGATTATTTTTAACCATCTGGTATGCAGGGAATCGAGATGGCCTTTACCCAGATTTTTCATTATCATTCCATACCAAATTGATATGGAATGATACCCTGCGCGGTACATCTGAATACCACTTCCTATTATCCCTAGATGAAAGTTACCGGCAAACTTCTGAAGTGAGAGATTATAGAAATGTCTAACCTGCAAGAACGCAAAGAGGTGATGTTTTGGGATGTCAAATTCTTCCTGTATCTGTGTAAAGGATTTGAATAATCCTGACTCTTCCTCAATTAATTGCCCCATATACACTATACCTTTCCTTTGCCAGTTATGAAAAATCCCATAACTTAGTCCTGGTGCAAATTCTGGATGTCCCAAAATAGTGAGAAATTTAGAGAACCTGAAATTAATTTTAAGCTCTGAGCAAAACCTCTGCCAGGCTGACACCACATTACTTATCACCTTAATATTTAATATCGGCAATGGCATTTTATCCATAGGCGTGTGTAGGATGGCTTTTAACTTGAAGGGCTTTATTAGGTTATCCTCTATATTTGGGAAAGAGCAGTAATCTTTTTCCGTAATCCAATCAATTGCTATTTTTAACATTGTGACCTGATTGTATAATTTAAGATTGGGGAGACCATAGCCTCCGTATTCTTTGTCAAGATATAAAATCTTTTTTGAAAGTCTCACCCTCCCTCCGTTCCATAAAAAAGTTTTACAGTCTTTGTCATATCTATTCAGATCTACATTTTTAATAGGGATTGGTAAATTCTGAAGTATGTACATAACCCGTGGAAATACAAATGTTTTCAACAACATTATTTTGGCCGATAACGAGATGGGCAGTGGTCTCCATTTTTCCATCAGTAGGCTAATTTCTTGGAAAATTTTAAGATGGTTTAAAGTATACCATAATCCTGGATTTAAGCTTAAATATAGTCCAAGATATTTTATTTGTTCCACCTCTTGGAATGGGTGCTGACCTATGTATCTATTGGGGCGTCTGATCCAGAGTAGTTCTGATTTTGAATAATTTATTTTATACCCCGAAAAGGACCCATAATCATTAATTATTTCTAGTAATATTGGTATATCTCGTGCTGTCCTAGATAGAAAGAGTAACAAGTCATCTGCATATAGAGATAAAATAACGTTATCACTTCCCAACTTAATTCCAGATAACATTTGTCTGAGTCTTACCGCTAGTGGTTCTATCGAGAGGTTGAACAATAAGGGGGATAAAGGGCACCCCTGTCTGGTTCCTTTCATTAGTGTAATTTTAGGGGAGAATTGGCCATTTACAAATAACGTAGAACACGGCGCTTTATATATTAATTTAACAAAGTTGAGAAAGTTACCGGTAATACCAAAACGGGATAATGCCGTAAATAAGTGTTCCCATACTATTGCATCAAATGCTTTTTCAGCATCCAGCGTTAAAAGGGCCAGGTCAACTTCCCCAGGTTTGGTTTTGGCGTTAATTTTGTTCCAATACTGACTTAGGACTAATAACACTTTCCGTATGTTTTTAGATGAATTCCTACCTGGCATGAATCCCGTTTGATCTGTATGGATCAGCTTATTAATGTATTTTTTTAGTCTATCTGCTACTATTGCTGTAAGAAGTTTATAATCATTGTTTAGAAGTGATATTGGCCTGTAAGCATTAGGGTTCTCTGGATCTTTGTCTTTTTTATGTATAAGAATGACTGTGGAGGCGGAGAAAAGATTAGATTCTAGACAGTTTTTAACAAAATAGTGATTGAATAAATCTCTCAATGTATCTCCTATTTCGTTTTTAAGTATTCAGTAAAATTCAGCCGGTATTTGATCCGGACCGGGAGCTTTGTTTAATTTCACCTTCTCTATGGCTTTTAGAATTTCCAATTCCGATATTGGTTGGTTCAGATCTGCCCTTTCATCCACTGTTAATTGTTGGAGAGAGACCTTTTCCCAGAGCAAGTCTTTGGCCTTTTCATTACAGGGACCTGCCTCATATATTTCTGAATAGTGCTCATACATTATTCGACATATCTCCTTAGGTGCTGTATAACTTATATTTCCTTTTTTGATACTAACAATATTTTTCCTACCTTCTTTCCCTCTTTTAATTATTTTAGCTAGAAATTTTGCTGACCTCCCATGATAACTCGCAAAAAAGGCGTTTGCCCTTCTATCCTGCTTTATACTCTTTAATTTTAGGAATCCCTCTCTTTCATTTTTAGTTTTATTGTAACTAGCCCATGACATATTATTGGGGTTATTAAGATATAATTTATAACTGTTTTTTAATTGATTTGCCAGTTGGATATCTTGCTCCCGAAATTTCTTTTTCCGTTTAACCAAGTATGCTTTTATTTCACCCCTTAAAACTGCTTTCGCAGCTTCCCAGAAGACCTCTATCTTCTTATAATAGTCTTTATTATCTATTTTATATTGGTTCCATTTATGGATTAGGAATCTATCAAACTCCATATCCAGTATAAGATGTTTTGGAAAAAAAAAGTTATTAGCTCCCCCCTTCCGGTGTCTAATATGATCCAAACTTAAACCAATTATTGCGTGGTCAGAAATGATTATCTCCTCTATTGTTGGATTTAAATCTAAAGACAGCATAGAGTCATTAATAAGAAATAAGTCTATACGGGACATTACCTTATGAGTTTTAGATATGCACGAAAACTCTCTGACATCTGGATTCTTAATTCGCCATATATCATGGAGGTTTAATTTATTACGAAAAGACCCAAATAATCTTTCTTCTGCTTTCCTACCTACCGCCTGCTTACCAGGCCTGGTTCTATCTATCAGTCCCCTGCGACAATCAGGTTCCCATTCAGGTATGGGGCAAGTTTAATGTACATGGTGTCCCAGAATTTTGGGTCTAACTCATTAGGGCCGTATACATTACAAATAATTATTACAGTATCACCATATTCTACTTCAATTATAATAAATCTCCCCCCCGTATCCCGATCTTTAACTAAAATTTTGCAATCCAGTTTTTTAGAGACTAAAATCGCTACTCCTCTTTTACGTTTAGGCCCAGGGGCAGCTATTACTTCTCCTACCCATCTACTTTTCAGTTTAGCCATCTCTACTTCTTGTAGATGGGTCTCCTGTAATAAAGCAATGTCTGGGTTCTTTTTTCTTAGTGTTTTTAGAATTAGAGACCTTTTAGTCGGGGAGGTTATTCCCCCCACGTTCCATGATACTATGTTAAGCATTCTATCTCCTGTGTCTTTCTATCCGTACTATGCCATCTTGGCCAAGAAAGAAAAAAAAAAAAAAAAAAAAAAAAAAAAGGGAGGAAAAGGAAACAACACACATAACATATAGACACATTGATTTAAACATTTCCAACATGTAGCTTCTAGTTAGTGATAACTCAAAGATCCGACATAATCTGGCTTCTAGTTTCAACCTAGCACAACACCTTCCACAACACATTTTATCTATTTTATATTGCTTAGGAAGAACCGCTATAAAAAAAAAAACAAAGAAAAAGTACAGCCCCTCCCTAACTATCTTATCATATACAACTAAAGGGTATTGATAAAATCCCTTGCTTCCTGGGGTGATTTCAGGGTCACATTTTCATTATTTATTCTGAAACAAATTTTCGCTGGGTACATAAGTCTTGCCTGAATACCTTTTTGGATTAATGTTGAACAAAAGGGGGACATCTCTCTACGTTTCTGGGAGGTTTCGCTGGAAAAATCTTGGAATAATAAGATATTCTCATGTTGTAACCTTATTGGTCTCTTTTGTTTAAATTGTCTCATAATCGTTACCTTATCTTGAAAATTTAGGTATTTCACCATAATAGGTCTAGGTCTTGTTAAACCATTAGTGTCTACTCTAGGGGCGCCTATCCTGTGTGCCCTTTCCACCAAAAATGATACTTCAGATGTTTGTAAACCCAACAGTGCTGGTAGATCTTTAGAGGCAAATTTAATTAACTCAGCATCTTGCTGTTGGCCCGACTCAGGATAGCCTATTATCTTAACATTATTTCTACGTGATCTGTCCTCTAGATCTTCTATCTTTGCCTGCATGGTTCTAATAATGTCATGTTGTGCTTTATACCTATTTTCTTGGGCGCTCATCTGATCTTCCAGCTCTGAAATTCTAGTTTCTGCCTCTACTAATCTACCAGAAAACTGCCTAACTTCATCTGTAAGACCAGCTATTTCTGCTTTTATTGATGTAAGCTGTGGCAATATTAAGTCAGATATTTGTTGGACCAAATTTTGGGGGTCAAAATTGCCCGGCTGTAACCCTTGAACCTCCATACTCTGTTCTAAATCAGGGCTTTTTATTTTTTTATCTCTCTGTTTCGGTGGCATTGCTGGCGATTTATTTTTAGACGATGTGACAAATCTTTCCATTCAAGATGGAAAAATGATGTGAGAAAAAAAAAAAAAAAAAAAAAAAAAAAAGGAGAAGGGAGAACTAGTTGTTCCCAGTACGTTATCAAATTTTAGTAAGTGTGTAATTAAACCAAACACAAGCAAGTGAAAAAAAAAAAACCAAGTGCAGTAATATGCCCCTCTGGCAAGGTGGCAAAGTGAATATGACGCCTAGCAATTCCCCTAAATACTTAGTTACAGAGGTAAACCCCAAATTTAAGGCCTGCCTATTTCTCTACGATCAATCTCTGGTATTGCTTGGTTATACACTGTCCTGACGCACTTTGTGGGAAAGAGGTACCCTTAATGTTACCTTGCAAATCAAAATGCTGGATTAACTAATCCAGCAGTTACTCAAAAAGAGCTGTATCTTTAAATCACCTTCTACCGCTGTACAGCTACCCTCCCAGCAGTCTTTCTTACTCTTAGTATATACTTTTGGGTTTAGTCTATATCCCTATCAGGCAGTACCTCTTAACACGCTGCTTCTATAATTTGAGCAGCTCAAGAGAAGGAGCGACAAAAAAATAACACACACAGGCCCAACAGTAAAAAAAAAACAAAAAAAAAACAACAAAAAAAACCACCAACGGAGCCCCACACCTAGCAGTAAAATAATATGACAGTAATATAGTTGTCGTATAGCATCAATGTCACTTTATCTTAAGTCCCAGCTGTTTTATTTAACTTCTCACAGCCAAATTTACTCAGCCAGTGTTCCCTGTTTTCTTCTGGTAAAAACTGTGCCTGCTGTGGACCAGGAACCCCCACTTTATCAAGCACACCTATCCTCTGTTATAATGCAGAGCCTCTCAAATACGTTCTTGAATACGTTCTAGATGGTAGTCCAAACCTCTGCACATTCAGGGGCCTCGGCCAGCGTTATTATCCCAGCCGGCTTTTCTCTCCCAGTTTTTGCCTTTATCTAGCAGAGGTTTACATGCTCACTATATACACAAATTTCAGCTGCTGACTACTAAGTAAGTTTCCTTTTTATGCAGGTGTAAATCCTTATTTTTTCCCTTCTCTCCTGTTGTAGATCTCACTTAAACAAAGTCCCAGAAAGAAGGAACAAACAGGGCCGTTCAGTCCAGTGTCAAAATAACCAGGTGATCCTGACCTCTCTTTATGTATAAGAAGCAGACATGTTTGTACATCCATTAAAATAGCTCACAACAAACACATACCGCCCGGGTGGTGTAACTAAACCATTGTTAAGTCTGTTATATTACATACAGGTTATTATTTTTTTCTTTTTCCTCCAGTGTATAGTAAAGTTAAAACTACCTGCTCGTTGCCACTTCACCGTCTCCTTCCTTACCAGGTTCAGGGCGAGATACCTCCCGTACTTTACCAGGTGTGGAGTCAGGCGGAATTATGAAGCTAAATCCGGCACAGCAGGAGCCGACCTTCTTCCCCGGTATCTTAACTTCGGGCTGCCGCGTTAACCTGTATCCAAGACTGTCACGGCTGATGACGCTGCACAGTGTGCGTCTCTTCTGTTACACCACCCGGCTCCGAGTCCGCCGTATGCGTTTGTGGCCAGTGCCTAACCGGCCTACGTAGGCAATTGGGGCTTCCGGCAAACCTCTCCGACCTCCGACTTCCCTGACCAGGATACTTGATCTCGGCTATAGGGAGCTTGTTTGTGGGGTAGTGTGGAACTAGCTCTTTGCACCTGAGCTGCTGAGCGTGCTACCTATTGCACGCCCCTCCCACCGGAAACCACCAGCAGAAACACTTTTTTTTATACAAGTTGGGGTAAGCTGACAAGATGGCATAGACATCAATGCTTACTTGATTTTGATTAATCAGAAATAGAGTATAGGATTTTAGCAGGCAGGTGTTAAGTGTCCCTTTAAGCCATTAATAAAAAGCAATGGACATATTCTTAACCTCAATTTTAATGATGTCAATAATCGCATCACAAATTAAGTCATTAGCAATCTTAAGGACTTTAATGCAGTTGTGAATATCCTCAGGCGATTGGACAGAAACCATCTGATAAAGAGAATCACACCAGAGGGGCGCCGCAGCAGCCATTTGGGTGATCGCTACTGCAGGTCTAAGCTGAAGAGCTGATTGGGAAAATAATTTCCTAAGACAGGATTCAGATTTACGGTCCATTGCATCCCTAAAAGAAGAACTATCCTCCAAAGAAATAGTAGTGCATATAGCTAAAGTGGAAATAGTTCCATCAACCTTATGGACTACTTACCAGGCTGATAAATTATTTTCTGAAAGTGGATGCATTCTTTTGAACCTGTTAGAAGGTGCATAAGGAATGCCTGGTTTCTTCCATTCTTTCTATTCTGTAACCAAGTAAGGTACTTCAAAGGCCTTAGGCACTTTCAGCGGAGCTTTAAAGACCTGATTCAACTTATTTACAGGGTTGGAATCCCCTGGATTGAGTTCTGATAGTTCAGAGGTATTCAAAACCTCCTGAAGCAGGAAGCAGATATTTAAATCTAAATGTGGAATCAGACTCAGCTGCTGGTTCAGGATCCTCAGAGGAGATTTAACCCTCAGACCAAGACTCAGCCGAGTCAGAGCGTTGTAAGCTAGGTGGTAACTGAGCCTGGGGTATAGGACCCTGCCTATTACAACTGGTTCATTTGGTACACTGGAACAGTTTTGCATAATAAACAGGAATAATGGACTGCAGCATGCTCCCCACGGGTCTCTTCTAATTGGTCAGTCATATTAGATGGGGGTACAGACATGACTCCAAAATGATAAATTAGCAAAACTGAGAGTAAATGGATATAAAGATATTTTCTAGAATTTGAAATAGAAAGTGTATTTACCCAAAATACAATATACATCTCAGAAAAGTCAGAAAAAACACCAAATGGTTTGCCCTCAGAAAAATGCCACCCACCCCTTCAGCAGCTCCTATGAGGGTACTCACCCACCTCCTGTGCAAAGAAAATGATAAAACTGGGCCCAGATGGGGGCGTGTCTGGGCAACAGCCATGGTAGGCAGCAAAATTGAGAGCGGAGAAAAGAAGAGCTTGTAAAATTTCCGATTTACAGCTAACCATAGCAAGATTCGCTGACAACACCTGCTAAGAACAAATTATTAGCTCTTGCTGAACAGTACAATGTATAGTTTATAAGGGAATTCCTGCTATACATTCTGGACCGTTGAGACCTTCGGCGGCATATAAGTGCGTAGGCCATCAACACCCCCCCCCCTTGTAACGGGGGTTATCAGCACAATACTAACTTGTGCAAATTGAAGCCCTTTATCTATTTAATTGAGCATGGAGGAGGAATACAATAAGTTGGTACTATCCTTACTTGCCGACTTTGAACGCTGAATGTACAGCAGCTTTGAACGACTCATGATTTTGGGGGGAACCCAGTACAATGGAGAGGATGGTGGCATGTTTAGTGTGATGGGGAAGAAAGATATCAAAAAGCGACACTATGACAAGCCGATGACAGTACTGAATCCTCTCACTGAAGTAATTGCTCCACAAACTCAGAATTGAGAGTGCCATGTAATGTTTGCAAGCAAGCAGAGAGATGCAGGGGCTGATCGAGAGCCTTATATATAAGATGACATAGCCTGTCTCTCATCCTCTGCAGATGAGAGTAAACTAATGTGCTCTTACCCTCTGCTAACTCCCGGGCTGAAGCAGCCGATCTCCTGGGAGGTGACTGGGGTCTGAGTGACGACCTGAACAATGGATAACTCCTTTGAAGTGGAGTGAAGTAGGTCTCTTTGGGTACTATGCTGGCGCTACTGAGAAATGGCCACCTAGTATGGACATACTTCTGAATTGCTTGCATCTTATTACTACTGTGCCGTGCCAGACCAGATGTCCTCAGAGACATTTAATATACTGTTACAATAAAGTCTGGAGTAGGTTAGATTACATTTTAGAATGGCAGAAGTTGTCCTAATCTGCATACTTCTTCCAATGATTGACCTGCAGACTCGGACTTTATGTGACAGTTATATGATAGTTTCATTGATTCATATGGGATAATAAGGGTTGTTATACTTCTTGTTATATTGTGTTTATTGTTCATGATCTCACTTTTATAAAAGATTCTTACTTACTTGTTTGGTTTTATATTCCAATATAATATAGGCGGTTTAATATTACTGATATGTATGCAAGTAGGGAAGTCCTTACTATTATCTCCTCAAGGCTGTTCTTAATAAAGGAACAAGTGACATTTTCTTCTCACTAACACCATAGCCTACAGATAATAGGGAATGCTGAGAATATCTGCTACTAAGATTTTGTTTAGCCATTACTCATTCACATAGGAGAATTGGATTCAGGATTTGGATTATAGATCAAGAATATGATACTCAGCTCCTCAAGAGATGTATATTTTATACTGTTACCAGCATATTATTATTGACTGAAAGACTATAATATAAATATCTGCAAATAGGAATAGGATTGGCTAATCTCTTGTTTGCTAGACGTTTTATAGGTTGTTATATGTTAACTGGTGTTATATACAAATTAAAAGATGTTCCGGTAGTAGTATCTTTCCTAGCACTACTTAAAGGCTTGTTAAGAATTCTGTCAGGCAAAGTGTGTAGATTTAGTTTATAGTAGTCTTTACACATTGGGAGAGAATTACTAATCATTGATACACATGTATTCCCTCCTCCATATATAGACCCATTTTTAAGATATATATTGCTTCAACATTTGCATACTGAATATCATACTAGTTTAATAATTAGATGTTTCATACTCATTGCTTTAGTAACCATACCACTATCAATGTTTATTAATTATAGGTGCAATTTTCACAATGTGGTTTTATTTCAGTTTTATAATTTACCTCCCACAAAGTGCCATGGTAATATCATATTTTCATGACTCACTCTCTGGGCTACTTCTTAGTGAAATAATTCATATAGAGGTGAAACAAAAGAATAAAATTAGATGTATCATATTAGTAATCTTTGTTATAATTAAGAATATATTCAAAAATATATGTATTGTCCGCAACGATATGCAGGCCAGAGACAGTGAGAGAAAAAAAAATACTCCTTACATTTAAAAAGTGAATACAATGTTCCCCTTTGATTCTCCCTCTGTCTCCCACCATAACTGCAACCACAATGAGCTGACCCACTAACTGCATAAGGCAATTAGCGGTTTTCTTAAAGAGAAAGTGCTGCATTTCTTTTATGTGAGGAAAAAAAAGAGATCCCAAGCCAAAAAACACAGTGAAAGCTGCTATGGAATAATAGGATAATGAAATAAGAGGGATTTTGAGTCTGAATTCTGAATATTATGGTGTTAAACACTAAGCACTATGGGCGCGATCAAATATACGGCGTAGGTTTCGGCGCAAGCGTGGGGACCCGCACCGCCCGTAATATCACCTTGCACATCGGGGTATTACATATACGGCGCCGGCATTTCCTAAATGGCTAAGTCTGATAAACTAGCGATGTCCAGAAATAAGCGTAAATACACATTTCTGGAGTCGCCAGTGACTTACGGCACTTTAGAAACTGCCGGCGCCTAAGAAAAGTAAAGAAAATAACAAATCTCCCGTAAAAGTCTAACATGCCTCGCAAAAATAAGCCCGACACGTAAAACCCCTATTTATACTTAGTTGATTTTTATTTTTTAAGTAGTGCTAGTTTGATTTACATTTAATAGTAACGTTAGTATTTAGTAAATTAGGTAATTTTAGTTTATTTAGGGGGTGTTAAGTTAGGGGGGGTTAGGTTAGGGGTTAGGTTTATTGCATTGTGGGCTATGGCGGTTTAGGGGTTAATAGACTTTATTAGTTATTGTGGTGGGGGGTTGCGGTTGACAGGTAGATAGACATTGCGCATGCGTTAGGTGTTAGTTTATTTTTGCAGGCATTTTCGGGAGTTACAGTGCTTTTTTAGTCAGTGCAAGGGTTGCTGCGCCTGCAATTTGTGGCGAGATGAGAATGGAGTAGATTATATATGCTGTATATTGGATACCAAATTGCGCGTCTGTTCTATGTCAGTCTATGGGTAAAAGAAATACGGGCGAAGGGTGAAATATACGCGTGTAACTTGTATGCTACGCCGTATATGTAATACCAAAATCACGCAAAATCTGGCGTCGCCAGCTTTTTGCGGGCGACGCTCTATATGTAATGGAGGCCCATGTGTGAAGGCTGTGAACCCCCAACTATGTATTACCTATAAAAGGAGAGTACTAGGGAAAGTTCCTGGGCTGTGTTTAGTGTCTGAGTCACTTACCTGAACTATAGCATCCCTCCACCGTATTTTACCAGCCTGCTGAGGCCTTTCTCCCTCACAAAATGCTGATCCAGTAGAGATCCCTTCCAGTGCAAGTAAATATACTGCAGAGGATACTTGGGGGTATACCTGCAACCCTTTAGGTGGAGATTAAAGAACGAGGTCCCGGCGACGCCTGAGGTCAATTATGGAGATTTACCTGTGAAGGTACTGACATACCATAACTGAGGTATGCCTTTACCTCTGCTTCACTGAGAATCTTTGAGAAAATATCCTTAGGTCTTCCCTCAGCTTCCCTGAGCTAAGGTGGAAGAGGGGTACTGGGTCTTAAGTCAGGTATGAGCTCCCAATGAATGAATAGATTGAAAATAATAAAATCTGGCTTGCAAAGGAGCTCTTTCAACTTCTCTGCTCAGAGGCCAAGAACAAACTTTGTGGCGAGAGGAGGTGGGAGGGATTAAAAGGACAAGAAACCCAAAAAAATTCTTTCACGATTCATATACAGAATACAATTTTAAACAACTTTCCAATTTATTCTATTATTTAATGTGCTTCCTTCTCTTGTTATCCTTTGCTGAAAGGTGTATCTAGGAAAGCTCAAGAGCAGAAAAGAACCTAGATTCAAGCTGCTGGTTGGTTGCTGCATATATATACTGATTGTCATTGGCTCAGCTATGTGTTCAGTCAGCAACCAGAAGTGCATTGCTGCTCCTTCAACAAAGCATACCAAGAGAATGAAGCAAATTTGATAATAAAAGTAAATTGGAAAGTTGTTTAAAATTGTATGTTCTACCTAAATCATAAAAGAAAAAGTTTGGCTTTTGTGAGGGTTCTTGACCTCCACCTAGTGGCAGAAAATATATGCCATATGTTATGTTTTTTCAAAACTGTATACTAACATTATTAGTATCATAGTCACTGGTTACTAATTTTTGTATATAAAAGGGTTGTCCATGATTATGTCTTTCTTGTATGTACATATTGGGGTGGTACCTTTAAGTAATTAAATGTCTCAGCAGGATAAGATTAGCTAATCAGTCAAGGGCTATTTAAGCCCTGTCTGGGGAACAGCAGTCATGTCTAAGAGTAAGGCGCTTAATCTGCCGAAACGCGTTAGACACACACTCCTGCTGAGAGGCTTTGTTTTATAAGCCTTTTTATGATGATTGTACCCTGTTTACAATAAAGTACTACGTTTTATTCAAAACGCCTGGAGGTTTGCCGGAGTATTTTTGTTCTCCATATGTTATGGACACCTATTGACTCTCATCATCTTATGAAAGAAATATCAAAGTCTAGGATTTCCTAACCGTACGTTTTCTTTGGGAAGAATACACTACTACATTGTATCTTCATCCATATGTTTTATTGGAAGCAGATGATGGTTATAAAAACCTATTCCTATCCCCTAATAAAAAACCTCCTTGTCCTTAGTAGGGCGGATGATCTGTATCACTCAGACACATCACACACGTGCACTCACCTGTCCTGATATTGTCACTAGTTTTTTCCTTCACCGCTTCCAGTTGACTCTTTACATACAGATCATTTGTTTGTTCAGCATTAACTGTGACTTCAGTCTTAACATCACCTGCATAGGTCAAATAAATATAAATATGGTCACATTTTAGTTTTTTAGCACTGCAAAAGGAGATTGTAATATCTGAATGTTACACACGTAGAATCACATGTGCCCTGCGTCCCTCAGACACATCACACATGTACACTCACCTGTGACCTGCTTCCTTAAAGGGACATTAAACCCCCAAAAAATATTTCATCATTAAGATAGAGAATACAATTTTAAACAACATCCCAATTTACTTCTATTATCTAATTTGCTTCATTCTTTAGATATCCTTTGTTGAAGAAATAGCAATGCACATGGCTGTGCCAATCACACGATGCATCGATGTGCAGCCACCAATCAGCAGCTACTGAGTCTATCTAGATATGCTTTTCAGCAAAGGATATCAAGAGAATTAAGCAAATAAGATAATAGAAGTAAAATAGAAAGTTGTTTAAAAAAATTATGTTCTATCTGAATCATGAAAGAAAAAAAGAAAATTTATGCTTACCTGATAAATTTGTTTCTTTTTAGACACGATGAGTCCAGGGATTTCATCCTTACTTGTGGGATATTCACCTCCTGGTCAACAGGAGGAGGCAAAGAGCACCACAGCAGAGCTGTATATATAGCTCCTCCCTTCCCTCCCAACCCAGTCATTCGACCGAAGTTAGGAAGAGAAAGGAAAAGCCAAGGTGCAGAGGTGTCTGAAGTTTACAAAAATTAAAACCTGTTTCAAAGAACAGGGCAGGCCGTGGACTCATCGTATCTGAAAAGAAACAAATTTATCAGGTAAGCATACATTTTCTTTTCTTTTTAAAGACTAGATGAGTCCACGGATTTCATCCTTACTCGTGGGATACGATACCAAAGCTATAGTACACGGATGAAAAGGGAGGGACAAGACAGGGAACCTAAACGGAAGGCACCACTGCGTAAAGAACCTTTCTCCCCAAAACAACCTCAGCCGAGGCAAAGGTATCAAATTTGCAAAATTTAGAAAAAATGCGAAGAGAGGACCAAGTTGCAACCTTGCAAATCTGTTCTACAGAAACTTCATTATGGAATACCCATGAGGAAGCAACAGCCCTCGAGGAATGAGCTGCAACCCTCTCAAAAGGCTGCTGACCAGCAGTCACAGAAGCAAAACGTACGATACTCTTCAGCCAAGAAAGAAACAGCTGTAGCTATCAGACCTTATGTTTCCATGAGAAAACCACAAACAAAGAAAACTGACGAAAGTCCTTAGTTGCCTGCAAGAAAAACTGGAAAGCCCGGACCACGTCTGGATAGTACAGAAAAACTTCTCTCTGAACAGAAGAATTAGGGCACAAAAAAAGAACAACAATCTCCAGATTAATGTTCCGATCAGAACTTTAGGAAGAAAACCTAATTAGTGCGCAAAAATACCTCATCTGAATGAAAAATAAGATAAGGAGATGTGAACTGTAATGCAGAGAGCTCTGACACTCTCCGAGCGAAAGAAATCGTCCAAACAAACCTTTCCCAGATAATCACTTAATATCGAAGGAATGCATAGGCTCAAACGGAGCCCCTCGAAAAACCTTAAGAGCCAAATTAAGACTCCATGGAGGAGTAACTGGATCGAACACAGACCTGATCCTGACCAAGGCCTGACAAAATGATTGTACATCTGGGACATCCGCCAGACGTTTGTGTAACAAAAATAGATAAGGCTGCGATCTGACTCTAGGGAACTCGTCGATAAACCCTTCTCCAACCTTCCCGGAGAAAAGATAAAATTCTACTATCCTATATCTACTCCATGAGTAACCCTCAGATTCACACCAAGAAGGATATCTACGCCATATCCTATGGTGAATCCCTTTTTTCCTAGTTACAGCCTTACGAGCCTGAATCAGGGTCTCTAAAACTGAGTCAGAAAAACCCCCTGCTTAGGCAAAATGAAGCATTCAATCTCCAAGCAGTATGCGTCAGAAAAACTAAATTTGGGCGAAGGAAGGGCCCTTGAATTAGAAGGACCTTCCTCAAAGGAAAGGCCCCTTTCCTATTCCTGGGAAAGGGATGTCTATCCATAGAGACAGACAAAACAACAATCCAGTATATTGTCGCACTGGAAACAAAAATCACGACAACCGCAGGTTGACAACGTATACCCTCTATTAATCATAGGGTCCTCTATCTACATACAGTCCTGAAGGAACTACTGTCCCTTATGTCTCTAGACCCACATGGAAATTCTCAATTTTCTGGTTATCTCCTTCCTCTGTTACAGGAATACTTCCCCCACAAAAGGTCCATCATAAAATTAGAATAACCTACTGGTGTCGGAGGCACCCAGAGTAGCTAAAACCTCCTCAAGAAACTCCTGATCAGATAACATAATTTATGTAAGAACTTACCTGATAAATTCATTTCTTTCATATTAGCAAGAGTCCATGAGCTAGTGACGTATGGGATATACATTCCTACCAGGAGGGGCAAAGTTTCCCAAACCTCAAAATGCCTATAAATACACCCCTCACCACACCCACAAATCAGTTTAACGCATAGCCAAGAAGTGGGGTGATAAGACAAAAGTGCGAAAGCATAAAAAATAAGGAATTGGAATAATTGTGCTTTATACAAAAAAATCATAACCACCACAAAAAAGGGTGGGCCTCATGGACTCTTGCTAATATGAAAGAAATGAATTTATCAGGTAAGTTCTTACATAAATTATGTTTTCTTTCATGTAATTAGCAAGAGTCCATGAGCTAGTGACGTATGGGATAATGAATACCCAAGATGTGGATCTTCCACGCAAGAGTCACTAGAGAGGGAGGGATAAAATAAAGACAGCCAATTCCGCTGAAAATAATCCACACCCAAAATAAAGTTTAAATCTTATAATGAAAAAAACTGAAATTATAAGCAGAAGAATCAAACTGAAACAGCTGCCTGAAAGTACTTTTCTACCAAAAACTGCTTCAGAAGAAGAAAACACATCAAAATGGTAGAATTTAGTAAAAGTATGCAAAGAAGACCAAGTTGCTGCTTTGCAAATCTGATCAACCGAAGCTTCATTTCTAAACGCCCATGAAGTAGAAACTGACCTAGTAGAATGAGCTGTAATCCTTTGAGGCGGAGTTTTACCCGACTCGACATAAGCATGATGAATTAAAGATTTCAACCAAGATGCCAAAGAAATGGCAGAGGCCTTCTGACCTTTCCTAGAACCGGAAAAGATAACAAATAGACTAGAAGTCTTTCGGAAATTCTTAGTAGCTTCAACATAATATTTCAAAGCTCTAACTACATCCAAAGAATGCAATGATCTCTCCTTAGAATTCTTAGGATTAGGACACAATGAAGGAACCACAATTTCTCTACTAATGTTGTTAGAATTCACAACCTTAGGTAAAAATGTAAAAGAAGTTCGCAACACCGCCTTATCCTGATGAAAAATCAGAAAAGGAGACTCACAAGAAAGAGCAGATAATTCAGAAACTCTTCTAGCAGAAGAGATGGCCAAAAGAAACAAAACTTTCCAAGAAAGAAATTTAATGTCCAGTGAATGCATCGGTTCAAACGGAGGAGCTTGAAGAGCCCCCAGAACCAAATTCAAACTCCAAGGAGGAGAAATTGACTTAATAACAGGCTTTATACGAACCAAAGCTTGTATAAAACAATGAATATCAGGAAGATTAGCAATCTTTCTGTGAAAAAGAACAGAAAGAGCAGAGATTTGTCCTTTCAAGGAACTTGCAGACAAACCTTTATCCAAACCATCCTGAAGAAACTGTAAAATTCTCGGAATTCTAAAAGAATGCCAGGAAAAATGATGAGAAAGACACCAAGAAATGTAAGTCTTCCAGACTCGATAATATATCTTCCTAGATACAGATTTACGAGCCTGTAACATAGTATTAATCACAGAGTCAGAGAAACCTCTTTGACTAAGAATCAAGCGTTCAATCTCCATACCTTCAAATTTAAGGATTTGAGATCCTGATGGAAAAAAGGACCTTGCGACAAAAGGTCTGGTCTTAACGGAAGAGTCCACGGTTGGCAAGAGGCCATCCGGACAAGATCCGCATACCAAAACCTGTGAGGCCATGCTGGAGCCACCAGCAGAACAAACGAGCATTCCTTCAGAATCTTGGAGATTACTCTTGGAAGAACTAGAGGCGGAAAGATATAGGCAGGATGATACTTCCAAGGAAGTGACAATGCATCCACTGCTTCCGCCTGAGGATCCCTGGATCTGGACAGATACCTGGGAAGTTTCTTGTTTAGATGAGAAGCCATCAGATCTATTTCTGGAAGTCCCCACATTTGAACAATCTGAAGAAATACCTCTGGGTGAAGAGACCATTCGCCCGGATCTAACGTTTGGCGACTGAGATAATCCGCTTCCCAATTGTCTATACCTGGGATATGAACCGCAGAAATTAGACAGGAGCTGGATTCCGCCCATACCAGTATTCAAGATACTTCTTTCATAGCCAGAGGACTGTGAGTCCCTCCTTGATGATTGATATATGCCACAGTTGTGACATTGTCTGTCTGAAAACAAATGAACGATTCTCTCTTTAGAAGAGGCCATGACTGAAGAGCTCTGAAAATTGCACGGAGTTCCAAAATATTGATTGGTAATCTCACCTCCTGAGATTCCCAAACCCCTTGTGCTGTCAGAGACCCCCAAACAGCTCCCCAACCTGTCAGACTTGCATCTGTTGAAATCACAGTCAAGGTCGGAAGAACAAAAGAAGCCCCCTGAACTAAACGATGGTGATCTGTCCACCACGTCAGAGAGTGTCGTACAATCGGTTTTAAAGATATCAATTGAGATATCTTTGTGTAATCCCTGCACCACTGGTTCAGCATACAGAGCTGAAGAGGTCGCATGTGAAAACGAGCAAAGGGGATCGCGTCCGATGCAGCAGTCATAAGACCTAGAATTTCCATGCATAAGGCTACCAAAGGGAATGATTGTGACTGAAGGTTTCGACAAGCTGAAATCAATTTTAGACGTCTCTTGTCTGTCAGAGACAGAGTCATGGACACTGAATCTATCTGGAAACCTAAAAAGGTTACCCTTGTCTGAGGAATCAATGAACTTTTCGGTAAATTGATCCTCCAACCATGATCTCGAAGAAACAATACAAGTCGATTCGTATGAGATTCTGCTAAATGTGAAGACTGAGCAAGTACCAAGATATCGTCCAAATAAGGAAATACCACAATACCCTGTTCTCTGATTACAGACAGAAGGGCACCGAGAACCTTTGTAAAAATCCTTGGAGCTGTTGCTAGGCCAAACGGCAGAGCCACAAACTGGTAATGCTTGTCTAGGAAAGAGAATCTCAGAAACTGATAGTGATCTGGATGAATCGGAATATGCAGATATGCATCCTGTAAATCTATTGTGGACATATAATGCCCTTGCTGAACAAAAGGCAGGATAGTCCTTATAGTTACCATTTTGAATGTTGGTATCCTTACATAACGATTCAATATTTTTAAATCCAGAACTGGTCTGAAGGAATTCTCCTTCTTTGGTACAATGAAGAGATTTGAATAAAACCCCAGCCCCTGTTCCAGAACTGGAACTGGCATAATTACTCCAGCCAACTCTAGATCTGAAACACATTTCAGAAATGCTTGAGCCTTCGCTGGATTTACTGGGACACGGGAAAGAAAAAATCTTTTTGCAGGAGGCCTTATCTTGAAGCCAATTCTGTACCCTTCTGAAACAATTTTCTGAATCCAAAGATTGTGAATTGAATTGATCCAAATTTCTTTGAAAAATCGTAATCTGCCCCCTACCAGCTGGGCTGGAATGAGGGCCGCACCTTCATGTGGACTTTGGAGCTGGCTTTGGTTTTCTAAAAGGCTTGGGTGAAGGATCAGGCTTTTGTTCCTTATTGTGACGAAAGGAACGAAAACGATTATTAGACCTAAATTTACCTTTAGATTTTTTATCCTGTGGTAAAAAAGTTCCTTTCCCTCCAGTAACAGTTGAGATAATAGAATCCAACTGTGAACCAAATAATTTATTACCCTGGAAAGAAAGGGAAAGCAAAGTTGACTTAGAAGACATATCAGCATTCCAAGTTTTAAGCCATAAAGCTCTTCTAGCTAAAATAGCTAGAGACATATACCTGACATCAACCCTAATGATATCAAAGATGGCATCACAAATAAAGTTATTAGCATGTTGAAGAAGATTAACAATGCTATGAGAATTATGATCTGTTACTTGTTGCGCTAAAGCTTCTAACCAAAAAGTTGAAGCTGCAGCAACATCCGCTAAAGATATAGCAGGTCTAAGAAGATTACCTGAACATAAGTAAGCTTTTCTTAGAAAGGATTCAATTTTCCTATCTAAAGGATCCTTAAAGGAAGTACTATCTGCCGTAGGAATAGTAGTACGTTTAGCAAGAGTAGAGATAGCCCCATCAACCTTAGGGATTTTGTCCCAAAACTCTAATCTGTCAGATGGCACAGGATATAATTGCTTAAAACGTTTAGAAGGAGTAAAAGAATTACCCAAATTATTCCATTCCCTGGAGATTACTTCAGAAATAGCATCAGGGACAGGAAAAACTTCTGGAATAACTACAGGAGATTTAAAAACCTTATTTAAACGTTTAGATTTAGTATCAAGAGGACCAGAATCCTCTATTTCTAATGCAATTAAGACTTCTTTAAGTAAAGAACGAATAAATTCCATTTTGAATAAATATGAAGATTTATCAGCATCAACCTCTGAAACAGAATCCTCTGAACCAGAGGAATCATTATCAGAATCAGAATGATGATGTTCATTTAAAAATTCATCTGAAAAATGAGAAGTTTTAAAAGACCTTTTACGTTTACTAGAAGGAGGAATAACAGACATAGCCTTCTTAATGGATTTAGAAACAAAATCTCTTATGTTAACAGGAACACTCCGAGTATTAGATGTTGATGGAACAATAACAGGTAATGTAACATTACTAAAGGAAATATTATCTGCATTAACAAGTTTGTCATGACATTCATTAAAAACAACAGGAACAGATACCACAAGTTTACAGCAAATACACTTAACTTTGGTAGATCCAGCACCAGGCAGCGATTTTCCAGAAGTATCTTCTGACTCAGGGTCAATCTGGGACATCTTGCAATATGTAATAGAAAAAACAACATATAAAGCAAAATTGATCAAATTCCTTAAATGACAGTTTCAGGAATGGGAAAAAATGCCAGTGAACAAGCTTTTGCTTTTGGCGCCAAAAATGATGCCACATCCGGAACGCCGACACTTTTGGCGCAAAAAACGTCAAAAATGCTGCAAAATTTTTTCTTTGTTTCCGGCGTCATACGTGTCGCCGGAAACAAAGAAAAAATTTTTGCGCCAAAAAAGTCCACGCCAAGAATGACGCAATAAAATGAAGCATTTTCAGCCCCCGCGAGCCTAACAGCCCACAGGTAAAAAAGTCAAATTTTAAGGTAAGAAAAAAATTGATTTATTCATATGCATTATCCCAAATATGAAACTGACTGTCTGAAATAAGGAACGTTGAACATCCTGAATCAAGGCAAATAAATGTTTGAACACATATATTTAGAACTTTATATAAAAGTGCCCAACCATAGCTTAGAGTGTCACAGAAAATAAGACTTACTTACCCCAGGACACTCATCTACATGTAGTAGAAAGCCAAACCAGTACTGAAACGAGAATCAGTAGAGGTAATGGTATATATAAGAGTATATCGTCGATCTGAAAAGGGAGGTAAGAGATGAATCTCTACGACCGATAACAGAGAACCTATGAAATAGACCCCGTAGAAGGAGATCATTGAATTCAAATAGGCAATACTCTCTTCACATCCCTCTGACATTCACTGCACGCTGAGAGGAAAACTGGGCTCCAACCTGCTGCGGAGCGCATATCAACGTAGAATCTAGCACAAACTTACTTCACCACCTCCATGGGAGGCAAAGTTTGTAAAACTGATTTGTGGGTGTTGTGAGGGGTGTATTTATTTTTTTAACTTTTATTTATAGCCAACAAAGGGTACAGTAATGTACAACGTATCAACAACATACCTCGCAGGGCATGACATGAGAGCGTAGGCAGAAAATTGACGAAACAAGAAAATGTAACCATGTCCATTGTCAGATATATAAAAAAAAAAATATAAAATATAAGAGTCACAAATGTAATGAAGATGCTGGGAGTTTTCCTCGGACTGAATAACAGTCCAGGGTAATAGTATGTACCACAATGTTGGGATTTTATTATTTTATGTACTAACCTAAACTAACTATAATTAAACTAAACAAATATTACAAATTATAAACTAAACAACAACAAACCAACAAACAAACAAATAAACATAAACTAACCACAATAAGACTAAAAATGTCTCCTTTTGTTGAAGTAGGTGGCCCCTCGCAAAACAAACATGTAGACCCCCACTCATACAAGTCATGAAGTTTACACTGGGTTTTCCATAAATGAATACTAAGGTAGATTCTCGAGCCTCTTATAGAAATACTGTAGGGGAGATCTTTGAAGCTCATGTATCAGGCCAATTAGACTGTTGTCTGGATTAATGCAGAAAATATATATTACATAGCTGTGAATAACTTAACTGGGTGCTGACTTAAGAGGAATGCTCCCAAATCTCAATGCACTATATTAACACAATGAGGTCAGCATTAGTATATACTTGTTCAGAATTAAAAGGGTATCTCTGGACTATGTCTAACATAGAGAATAACATTCCCATTATGCAGTACATTTTCTAGACACGACAGTTTTTAATAACATGATCATGGGAGGGATGTAAGATGTGGATAGACTGTCAAATTTGATAGGACATGGTCATCTGTAAATTGAGTCAGCAGATTAGTATGAAGGCGTTAGAGGGGTATATTGCATCGCGTTAAAATATTGTGCTCATATAATTCCTCCAGGCCACGGTATGGAAAACTCAGCCAGCCTTATGGGGGTAGCACAGCATGGGAACCTTCCCATATATATGCAGTAAGGGACATCGAAAGGTATATTACAGATATTTCAAATTAAAAAGGGCTGCCTACCTTCAGGAGCTGACAGTATATATGCAGATTCGAATACACAACCCTATTCATAATGGGATAGTAGCGAGCTAACTTGCAAGTTATATTCCCAATAGTAAAACCACTGCTGTAATTGAGAACAACCTATAAATATAGCTGTCAGAAAAGTAACATTCTATTGTCCTAGGTGGTACAAAGCATTGCTTATCAAGGCACTGTACACATCAATTATTCAAAAATAAGTACTAATAGTCCAGGAGATAAGGTACTAATACAGGGAGGGTCTTTGAGGCTCTTGCATTAGACTATTGTCTGAATTAATGCAGGGAATATTTACTACAAATTTATAAAAGTCTTAACTGAGTGTTAGCCTAACAGAAATGTCCCAAAAATTACAATACATCATGCTATCTCAATGGGGTAGATACAGGCAATTATCGTGTTGGCATTATTCATTATGCAATACATCTTCTACTTACAGCTGTTCTTGATGGCTTGAGTCTATTTCTATACAGGTGTCAGGTTGAGCAGAATCTTGCAATAAATTGCAGTTAGATGATCGTATCAGAGAGCTAAAGAAAGTGTGATGCAACACCAGAGCAACCACTAGAGGTCCTCAGAGATTAACGATCCACTCCTTTTGCAAGGAGTTGGAATATAGAAAATAGAGAATATACAGTAATATACTGTAGCATGCAGCACACTCGTCAAGGCTGTCAACCCCAAAGAGCCCACAAGAAATTAATATCTGCTAAATAAGGTAAAATATATCAATGTTAATGAAAGGCATCTCCGGGTTCCCGACATCTACAGCCTTTGCGATTTCCAGTGTTCTAGACATTGTAATAAAGGGCTAATAGAGAAAAAGGAGATATACATGCTCAAAACAGAAACCCACTACAGTTGAGAAAAAGAGCATAACAATTAGTGGCTTAATTATGATACACTTTACAGTTAATAAAAACACATTTGTGAACAAGCTGTTATAGACCGTTAATCAGACTCAAACAATATCACAGCTTAAAACAGTAACACATAAACTTAACAGTTCGCTGTAACAGTCCCATATGACCACATAACCAGACTCCGGTCAGTTTCTCCGATATAGATCTGCATTAAACTGTGGGAAATTGTACCAGTAGTCTACCACTGTGTGGTAGGTTGGGGCATCTGTACATATGACCAGTGTTCCGTAGATAACAAAATAGAGTAATAGCCAGCAGGGCTCTGCCCTGAGGTGTCAGAGAGTCGTAGGAGCTAATTAATATAGGTGGATGCTTGACCCAAAGCGTCTTTGTTCTACCTATTATCCAATACCCATTGATCTGCGGATATATCGCATGTTATTTTCTTCCTTGAGATTGAAGCCATCAGTATCTGCCAGCAGTTCCACTGTATGTGTTAGGATTAGCTGAGTCGTTTGCAATTGTAATCTTTGATATGACTCCCTACCATGTTGCTGGTTTATGGCTTGAGAGATAGCGTTGTTTAATGACTGTTGGGAGAAAGAATAAATGTCAGAATCACACCACAGTAGGGGCCTGCTGTTGTTCGTCATTGTGTCTTTCATATCTGTAGTGGCTTCCTCCTCCCTAAGCTGTGGTGCGGAGTATTGAGCCGATGCAGTTAAGTTATGCAGTGGAGACTCCATCTGCCACCTCTGGAATCTCTCAGTATGTTCCGCTGGAATCAGGTAAACCCTCTCATTGATTTGGCGCCTTTTTGAAGCAGAGCGCAAAGGATCTCCAATTCGGGCTTCTGTAAGCAATCTTTGTAAGGAATATTCCAGCTTATTTAATACCGGAAGAAATAAGTCTTGTAGAGAAGTTATAAGGTCTTGTGTTAGGAGAACCGGATAAACAGGAAAAGTCTCCATTGTTGCTTCCATAGCTTCTGTTGTGACAACTGGGGGCTAGGGCCGATGGTACGCCCTACACTAATAAATTTTCGACTGGCGAGGACCAGGACACGGTCACCCAGTAAGAAATAGGCAGTGTGGATTGAATGGTCGCCTTAGAGCAAGATAAAACAGCAGATTTTTAGAAACATAGAGCGGAGCTCCTGCCGTTTGCTTCCACTCGATAGTCCCACCCACCGGAAGTCCTGAGGGGTGTATTTATAGGCATTTTGAGGTTTGGGAAACTTTGCCCCTCCTGGTAGGAATGTATATCCCATACGTCACTAGCTCATGGACTCTTGCTAATTACATGAAAGAAAAAGGTATTTACCTCATCCGAGACTGAGAATTCCTTGTCCGGTGTTACCAAAAAATCTTCCTTCTTAGTTACAAGGAAGAAAACCAAAAACTGAGGCACTCACACTATACTGAGTGAGTAAAACTCATGCACATGTTAATCCAATAATGTATTAAAAACAGGGCAACTCCATGTGAGCTACAAATTTTTTTGAAAACCCTTAGGAGAAATGTATTGTATATTTGACCATTGTCACTAGGCTCTCAAACAGTATGCGCCTAGAAGAAGTAGGTATAGAACAATTCTATCCTTCTCACTCAAAGATTTCTCAATAAATGAGAAAATAGAAGTGGATATGTAGAACCACCTTGGAATCCAAGCCTAAAACAAAAGACGTCAAGTAGGTCCACTCGAACCACCTTGAATCATAAAGTATGAAACACACAAAATAAACAGCTGGATTCAGTAACAATATTAGCACATAAAAAACGTTACTGTCTCTTTAAATTTAAAATGTAACTTTTTTATTTCTGTGTGCAGAGGTAACTAAAATTAGCATGCAGACCTTGCACAATTTATCAAAAACGTTAATACTTTGCTCCCAGACATCGCCATGACATTAAAAAAAGGTGATGTCTTGTGCAGCAGTTCCAGAAGGACATTTTGAGGAACCGCAGGGCACTGCCTGTTTGATAGAAATGTTAATGTACGCTACCTCAAGCAAACTACCTTACACATGGCAGAATAATTAAATAAAGAAACAATATCTTGCGCAGCAACTCCAAATAGAATATGAGGAGCCGCAGAGCACTGCATGTGTAATAAACTTTAATGTAAACCCAATCAAGCTATCTCACATATGGCAGAATAAGTAAATAAAGATTGATTAAATATATGTCCTCTTGTACTTTTCTCTGCAGACAATGCACGAAAAGGAAAAAAGGAAACTCCATGTGGAGCGTAAGAGGACACGCAGGACACTGCATGTGGGTTGTAAAACTTTGGAACAAATAGGAAGCATCTGTGTCAAGCATCCCCATTGTCAATAAACTCCTAAATAATCTGAAAAGGATGGTGAAGGTACTGTTGTTTTACTTGACATATAACACAGAATCCCCAGACTTCAACTAAGCCTAGAGGAGTCTCATAAATAAATATATGTCATAGAGCATATATAAAGGATGCGCTAGGGTGAGGCGGATAAATTGTGAAAAAGAAAACGATGGGAATATATATTGTGAATTGATTTGGAACCCAATAAGGGGTTAGTAAACAATAAATGACAAGGCTATAAAAAGTATAAAAATGATATATATGCGTGATCACAAAATAATTAAAATGAGAAACAAAGTGCTCTAATAAATACAATTGTGAAAAGGTGCAAAACTGTAAAATATGATACACCAATGCAGGTGAGAGAGAGAGGGGAGAGAGAGAGGGGGGGAGAGAGAGAGAGAGAGGGGAGAGAGAGGGGGGAAAGAGAGGGGGGAGAGAGAGAGAGAGAGAGAGAGGAGAGGGAGAGAGGGGGGGAGAGAGAGAGGGGAGAGAGAGAGGGGGGAGAGAGAGAGAGAGAGAGGGGAGAGAGAGGGGGGAAAGAGAGAGAGAGGAGAGGGAGAGAGGGGGGGGAGAGAGAGAGGGGAGAGAGCTGTTAGAAGCTGTAATTCTAATAAATGTTCAAATAGTTCAAAAACATTCAGGACACAGGCTGCTCCTCTTCAAAACCGCTGGTAAAACGGATAATCTAGAAAATGGATATAAGAAGAAGAGAGCGCCTCATAGTGCAATATCAGACATGCTTGGTAAGGAAACCAGCAATCGTAGGAGAGGTACTCACATAGTAGATAGCACTTGAAATAAGTGCATACAGGCAGGCTGACCTTCAACAGCAGTCAGTACGCTGAAGTATTAGAACTTGGCAGCAGTCTCCCGGAGAGCAAAGTGGTCCGTCCAAGGTAAGTGCAAGCTGATTCCGATGGTAGAGCTGTGGGCAATGAGATCTCAGCGGTAAGCCAGAGAGTGATCCGCCCGAGGCAGGAGTGGGCTGTTCCTGGTAGCCACACTATGGTGAAGGTTTCCCTGTGCACTACATGTGCAATTGGACCAGCGTCTGCAGATCAGGAAATTTTCTCTCCCGGCTCTCGTTTGAAGCTGTATATTAGCGTAAGACCAATTAGAGGTGAAAACAGTTCATAATGTCAGGTTGAACCTTGTATATAAACGTAACCAATACTGATAGAAAAGGTTATCGTGGTGAGGAAATAGCAGGGTCAGATGTATTGTATAAAAAGGGGATTTTAATAGAGCAATACAACGCGTTTCTCGGCCGTTACAGCTCAGGCCGTTTCATCAGGTAAATATAACAGGTTGAACCTCCACAGAGGCTTTAAAAACACATTATAACAATATGATTGGACGGCTGTTCCGCCAATAAAAGAAGACAATACATCTGATACACCTGGTAGATACAATATAAACAATATATGCATACAAGCATAATAATGTTAAAAATTTAAAACACAAATATACATACTAAAAGAAATAAAATAAGTATATGGACACATAAGACAAAATTGTTTGCCAGAAAGTGAAAAAAACACTTTCATATAACCAGAAAATTGCAGCGTTAAATTGTAAAAAGAACGGATCATGAGAACAGAAAAAATAAATAAGTAAAAGAGATATATCGTAAAAAAATATATATACAATAGATAATGAGGGACTAACAGTAATAATATGGCGATCTAAAAAAGTAATAATTTTATTTTATTAAATTAGTAATTAAAGGGACATTAAACACTTTGAGATGGTAATATAAAATGATAAATTGTATATAATAAAACAACTCTGCAATATACTTTCATTATTTATTTTGTCCTCTTTGCCTGTAATTCCATTCTGAAATTGTGAGCTTTTCAGTTCCTGTTAAAAATGGAAGTACGAGACTTCCGGTGGGCGGGCCTAAGGGTAAGCAGCAGAAGCAGAGAGCTCCGTGCTCTTATATCTCAATTAAGGACTGTAAACCATTTGGAACATAAAATTTAAAATAAATAATTGAGAGGCTGATAGACCCTGACCCCAGCGATCTTTCCTTGGTAGAAGTTGCTACCCGGAGTGGGGGACTAGAACTTAGCTGGGCCCCACATAGATTGCGTGAGCAAGTCAACGCTCCACCACCGGAGACTCACAGTGGACCCTGACTGCATGAGAGCACACCCGGCGCAGGCATAAAAGGCTTCCACATACCTTTGAGAGGGGGATTGGAGCGCCGTACATGTAAGAGACCGGACTGGCCTTTGTTAAGGGCAGAGAGAGGCGGGTGAGAGACCCGGAGTACCGCCGTCCCAGGAAACTTGCCACCGGTTTCCCCAAGCCTCCACTTCAGCTGTGGGAACCTCTGTAAGACCGGCAGGACTTGGTGCGGAGATCTGGGAGTAGCGGCCGCCGACTGAGAGGGCTCCGGGTTCTCTCAGGCAGTGAACTCCCCTTTGGCGCGAAACCCGGCGCCATCTTTGGAGACGGTTAGGTGACATCCACGGAGCCGAGACAGGAGGGTAAGAACTGAGACGCATTGCCTGGGGGGCTGGGCGGCTGAGGGAAAGGAACACTAAAGCAATACTCTCAGGCCCCTGACAGTCGCCCCCTCTTGCTCACCCACACTCTTTTGTAAGGCCGGGGTAAAAACAGTAAGCTGCACTGAACTAAGCAACGGACTGCCACTGTTGAAACATCCCCTGTTACATCAGACGCTGCCATTCAGCCTTTGCCTTATATGGACTTCAGAGACACACTATCCCCCTAGTGGAACTGCTGGGGCTTTTGTCACACACCATCCCATAAAATACTCCGTGGCTATCCCTATACCTAGGTTGGACCCTGTCCCCAACTTCTATACATCTGGGACACTCAGGGCTGCAATCTGACAGAGCATGTACACGGCGATACGGGCCTAACACACACAGAGGCCCTTGCTACAGCTCCTTGCCCTGTATACAGTTTTACATCTCAGGGCCTTTTGACGTGCTTTACTCCTGGTGTTAGGCTATTGGCATTTGGTGGTTCAGCCCTGCAGATATTGAAAGGACTATAACTAAGCTGTCGCTGAGGGTACTGGATCAGGTATCACAGACATTCTTACTTTCCCAACAGAATTACAGGATCTACCATCACGCAACACTTAACAAAATACCTCGTGGCTAGCGCTGAACGCAGACCGAGCACTGCTCACTGCTTCTTTTGCTCAGTGACAATTGGGACTACCACCTGGCAGAACTTACAGCTCTTTGCCCCACTGGCAGCCGTATTTAGGCAGGACATCTGATTTAACCTGTCACGAACACTGTGATTCTAGCACATAGTGGCCTAATCAGAAAGATTTTAGAAGGCCTATAATTATGTCTGTGAATGGTGTGTGGATGGGTTAGTTGGGAGTGGTTGTAACTGAATGGAATAAATGTGTGTGACACACTGTGTACCGGCTACAATCTATGCCCAGGGAAAGTACACCAACTGAAAGGTATATCTTGTAACCTAGTTGTTAACCACACTGCCGAATTCTATTTCTAGGTCTTGGACTGATAAGCATACCGGCCATATCCTCCTGTAATAAGAGTGCTGTGGTGTACAGTTTGGTTTGTATTGTTTACACTTCAGTTTGATCCACTGTGTTATTTCACTTTCACTTTTTTGCAACGCCTGCTTTGTTTTTTTATTGCTTTATGGGTTCATGGAGAGATTCCTAACTAGCCATACAATGTCAAGCCGCAATAAAAACAGTGAGCGCAAAAACAGAACAGGAGCTGAACAGGCCACTCAGAGTTCTAGCATTGACCCACTTCAAGAAACCAGTCAGATAGATACACACCCCATAGTTAAGCAGATCTCATTGCTGTTTATGCCCAAGATAGACAACTTACAAAGAGGGGTTGACACCCTCACTGATGACGTCAAACAGTTCTCAGCTAGAGTAGTTGAGGCGGAGGGTAGAATATCTGATTTGGAAGATAACAATGTCACCAATGTTAATAAAATTAGGAATCTTGAAAGACAAGCCCAAACCTTACAATTAAAAATCGATGATCTGGAAAACAGATCGAGGCGCAATAATGTGCGTCTCCTGGGTCTTCCTGAAACAATCAAGTCGAACGATATACTTCAATTTGTAGAGAAAACACTGCCCACACTGCTAAACATTCCACCTAGGGATCTGGTTGGAGGTGTTGAGAGAGCGCATAGGGTAGGACCAGAAAGGCCAGGCGCAGATAGATCGCAACCTCGCCCTATTATGATTAAATTCCTGCATTTTCAGACGAAAACAACTATCATGAGGGCTTATAGAAAGTTGGATCAGCTGACTTTTGACAACGCGCGCTTGTTGCTGTTCCAAGATTTTTCCGCAGACCTCATGCGTAGGCGCAGGGAATTCTCACCTCTCTGCTCCAGACTGCATAGGGAGGGCAGGCAGGCTTTTCTTCTATACCCTGCTAGGTTGAAAATTCTTACATCAAGAGGGCCAAGGTTCTTTGATTCACCCCTAGAGGCTCAGGACTTCATAGAGAAAGGGGGGTCCCCGGCGCATAGCCCAGCTAGAGAGCAGGAAGGGGAAGACTTAGGTTGAGGGGAATTACTGACTGTGTGCCTATGGCACAGGATTCAGACCACACTGCATAACCTGACTGTACACGATGGCCCAGAGTTTTTATGATAAGGCTCGGCCCGAGTTGCACTGGTTGGGGTGGGTGTTAGGGTTTTTAGCTTTTGCTGGAACGTTACTACCAGCGGGACAAATACAACCTCACATAGCTCACCTGAAAACAAAACAACTAAGAAAGGTTTGTAGGCCTGATAATTATGATGCAACTGTATCTATTGTTCAAGAAAAAGATCACACGAGATTGGGCCCTTTCTATGGGGAGATTGTAAGGTTCTTTATAGGCTGTTTGAAGTTGAGAATTTTGTTAATTCTGTTTATATTGCTCTACTCACATATTCATCTGTTAATATTTTGGGTCAAAAATCTAGACTCTCTTGTTTACTGTGTAGAACAAATGTTGACATATGTTAAGGTAATAGATCCTCTTTGTCTCCCCACTGTAGAACTACCTTTACTCCAAATTGCTAACAATGCTCTACTTATGCCTCCACAGTTACGCGTTACACTTTGTTTCTCCACATTAAAGCTACTTCTAATCCAAGCGGCCAATGGGGACTTGGCGGTGGGTCACTATGGTAGAGGACTGAACCGGGAGTCTAACTACTGTGGTGAGAAAATTTTTTTTTTTTTTTTTTTTTTTTTCTCTCTTTCTTCCTTTTCTCTACTCTTTTCCCACCCCGTCTGCCCTCCTCCCTCCTTACCCTTATTCTCAGGAGCACTACATACACACCCTCACCTCAATTGTCAAAACACACCACAAGATCCAACTAGTAGATAAGATTTAATCTCTACTCCTGGAACATTGGGGGCATACATTCCCCAATAAAAAGAAAAACAATACTTACGCAACTTAGGAAAAAGAAGGCAGAGATTGCATTCCTTCAAGAGACCCACCTCTTGGATTCAGAACATGAGAAGTTAAGGGCGGACTGGGTGGGGAGAGTTGAATATGCCTCGTATAGTTCAGCCAGTAGAGGGGTTGCAATACTCCTAGGTAAACGACTGGAGTATGAGGTCAGGGAGGTACGTAAAGATCCGGAAGGCAGATACATAATAGTGCAGATATGTGTTGCAGAACAGATTTACACATTGTGCAACATCTACGCCCCGAACTTAAAAGATAGAGGATTCTGGAATGCCATTGTGGCGATCCTTTCCCCTTACATTGGTACACATATCATACTGGGAGGTGACTTTAACCTCACCCCTAACTCTCACTGTGATAGGTTAAGGGGAACACTTAGTGGGAAAATCAGAAAGACAATCAGACCCTCAGAAAAATTTGAAAAAGGCATTTTTTCACAGTTGGGAAGCTCCCTGGATGTGGTAGACATATGGAGGCAACTGAACCCGGATGGGAAAGACTATACCTGTGCATCCCGCTCGTCTCCCTCTCTGTCCCGCATTGATCTGTTTCTAATATCCAACTCTCTCATTACACGTATCATAGACACAAAAATTGGGGAAGTGGCGGTTTCTGACCATGCACCCATAGCACTCTTCATAGATAAGAACCAGTCAGTCAGCAACAGACGTACCCTCAGATTCCCAAAACACCTACTGTACTCCCAAGAATTCCAGAACTTCCTAACTCACTGTTGGGATGACTACCGGGTAAATAATGCTCAGCATATAGATTCGCCGGAATTATTCTGGGTGACAGCTAAGGCGGTCTTGTCAGGCAACATCGTTGCCTACCTGGCACGTAGGAAAAAACAATACACAGAAAAAATCGGGAAGCTGAGAGAGCGCTTGGCGGAGACATATCGCACCTACTGTGCGACCCCCTCCCGCATCAATTATCACAATTACACTGATACAAAAAAAGAATATGATGCCCTACTGGCCAATCAGGCCTCACAAGCTCTCCTGCGAAGCAGGGGTAAATACTATAGATTCGGGGATAAATCGGGGAAGCTCATGGCTGCCTTAGTGAATATGAACACATCCTCTAAACATGTTGCAGCCCTGAAAAGTAGAGGCAAACTTGTGAAAGATGCTGAATCAATAGCAGAGGCATTTGCCTCTTACTACTCCTCTCTATATGCCAGTGAGGGTTCCCCAGGCTCTGAGCTAAGAGACAAATTTTGGGATAACATCAATATCCCACAAATTTCAGAAACCCAACTTGAGAAGCTAAATGCCCACATAGGAGAGGAGGAGATTCAGAGGACGATCATGTCCATGTCACTGGGTAAAGCCTCAGGCCCGGACGGATTACCGATAGAATTTTATCGGCTCCTGAAGGAACAGGTTTCCACGACATTGGCAAACTTGTATGCCACTTATTTTGAGGGGGAGAGAGCCCCGATATCAGAGTTCTCGGCGGCATATATCACCCTAATACCTAAGCCAGGGAAAGACACCGTATTACCAGAATCCTACCGTCCGATTTCACTACTGAACTCGGACTACAAGATATTAACTAAATTATTGGCAGAAAGACTAAAATTTATACTGCCTGACATTATACACATGGACCAAACGGGATTCATGTACGCGAGATCGTCAGTGGTTAATGTTCGCAGGGTCCTGCAGGTCATCCAGCACTTTTGGACCGCGAGGGGAGGAGGTGAGGGGAAAAATGACACGGAGGCCTTCCTGCTGTCACTCGACGCAGAGAAGGCCTTTGACCGAGTGGAGTGGGACCACCTCTTTTACACCATGGCCAAGGCTCACTTCTCTGGCCCATTTTTGACTTTTATTAAAAATCTGTACCGAGCCCCCTTTGCTAATATACTAGTCAATAATATATTCTCAGAGAACATTTACTTACATAGGGGAACCCGACAGGGCTGCCCCTTATCACCCCTCCTCTTTAATGTTGCCCTCGAACCATTGGCTATTAAGCTAAAACAGATTTTCCCTGGCATAGATTTGGCAGGACACCCTCAACATCTGGCATTATACGCGGATGATATGCTCCTGTTTGTCCAAAATCCGCGCACACATATACCGCGTATTCTGGAGACTCTCACTGATTTCGGATTGCTATCCGGCTATAAAATTAATATGCATAAATCGGAGATCCTATGGCTTCTTAGGAATGCTAGCACTGATGGGGACTTCCCATTCTCAGTGGCTAAACATGATATCACTTATCTTGGCATTAAAATCTCCGCTAACCCTAACAAATTGTACGCCAATAATCTGGCACCTATGTGTGCAAAACTACAGGCACAGATGAACAGCTGGAGATCGCTACCCCTGTCACTCTCAGGTAGGATCAACCTCCTCAAAATGGTGATACTCCCTCGCCTGCTCTATCCTCTTCTTATGCTCCCCCTGCTCCTAAGCAAATCGGACGTCAAAATGCTTAATTCGGCAGCGACTCGCTTCATCTGGAAGGGAGGAAAGCCACGAATCTCGAGGGAAAAACTGAGTATGGGCTTTCTCAATGGGGGATTGGCTTTCCCAGACTTCAGACTATATAACTGGGCGGCTTTAATACGACTGGTGTTGGACTGGCAGGTGGGAACACACCACTTTTGTCGGCCCTCCCTGGAGCAGGCAGTCCTGGGAGACATCTCCTTAGCGTACCTACCTCATGTTCCGAACATGAAATCTGTGAAGGCTTTGGGCCTTAACATGCTGTTCAGCGAACCATTAAAAGCCTGGCACCAGGCTCATAAATTTCTGAAGAAATCCTGCCATGTTTCAAGCTACCTACCTATCGTCAAAAACCCAGACTTCCCGGCAGGTTCGGAAACTCAACCTTTCTTGGTCTGGGAATGGAAGGGTCTGAGATCACTTCAACAATTATTAGTCCCCCTCACGAAGGAGGTAAAAAACTTTGGTACCTTACAAAGAGAGTTTGGGATACCTAGAACACACTTCTTTGCCTTCCTACAAGTGCGCCATTATATCAATACTCTGCTTCGAAACGCACCGGAATTTTGGGAAGGTTCTCCCTTCCGCATTACACAAGCATTGTATAAATTGGGTAAGTTCTCCCTGTCTGAAATATATCAGACTCTTCTACAACAACGAGCGCAGAGCACAAGGGACTCAATGCTCGTGGGATGGGCTCGAGAGGGAATTGATGACATTACGTGGGAGGACATGAGAGAAGGTCTCGAAAAAACTAAATCAGCCACATTGTCCGCCATGTTCAGGGAATCCCAGATACGCTTCCTTCATAAGGCCTATCTCACTCCGAGAATACTTGCCAAATGGGTGACCACACGCCCTAATAAGTGCGTTAGATGCGCGATAGAAGCACCTACTCTCTTACATTATATGTGGGAATGTCCAACAGTCAGACAATACTGGGGTAAAATACAATATTGGATCCACCAGTCCTTACAGATACACCTCATACTCCGCCCAGAAACTATTCTGTTCTTACACTGGGATCCATGCCACAGACAACATGATGCTGTACTGAGTCTAGTAATATTGTTAGCTAGAAAATGTATCTTAAAAAATTGGACAGTAAGGAAAAGCCCTTCTTTTGCGAACTTTAGGAATCTACTCAGATCACAGATATTTACGGAACAAATGGATGTTAGGATGGATGTTCAGAACAGGCTAGGCCTATTTTTACGTAAATGGCGTAGACTCATACTTACCTTTGAACTAGAGATCCAAAGGCTAATCCTGACGCCATTTAAAGACTCAGTTCTCTTCACAGAGGCAGAGTTGAGGGGGGAGTGGACACACTTATTCTAAATCACAATAAACACTGATGCAAGATGATTCTTCCTACTCCCCTCACTCTTCATCCTCCATCCTTCTTTCATTCCCGTTACCCCCCCCCCCCTTTTTTTTTTTTTTTTTTTTTTTTTTTCCACCGCTAGGCCCCAGAAGCAGCAGTAACAACTTAGGAATAGGTTTAGTTATGTTATGTTTATAGTTAGATTAGACATGATTTAGTTTGAGTTTTAATTATGATAAAGGTATTGGAAAAAATAAAAATACGTCTGAGAAATGTAATCACACTGGCTTAAAAAATATTACTTGCTTTAGATCTCAAAGTACGGATGAGAAAGGAAAATGTCATGTTCACACCCAACTGATACTAATGTGTCTCATTAAGTGTATACTGTAAGGTTCAACGTATAATTTGTAATGGATGTTGTAAACTTTATCTTATGTGACTGCACCCGCACAAATTGTAAACGACAAGATTGTGTGTATTACTTTTTTGGACAACAATAAAAAGATATTTCAAAAAAAAAAATGGAAGTACAGAACACTGTTAAATCCAGCACAACCATTGGCTGCACACTCTAGTGACCTATTTATAACGGTCCCTAATTGGCCACAGCAGAGAAGGTAACACATCTCCCAGTGTTTTATAGACACTAAAACTTTACACTTATTTTGTCACTTTTTAAACAACTAATGAAACTTTAAAAAATACATCTACATGTTAGTCATGGACTAATCTTTTCTTTGAATGCATCATTCTATCTAGCATGTATTTAGTGTTTAATGTCCCTTTAAGACAGAAGGAATGATATTGAATGGCCATCTATAAAAAATATAGTGGGGAATATGATAACAAATGAATCGTACCTCCATAGACAAAGAGCATGTAGGGACACTGGTGTGACAAATAATTCTGTATGGTAATGAGCGAAACCTGAATGTTCGAATAATATAGCAGTATATTAGCAATATCAGGAAGGAGAATTTGATAAAATATAAATGAAAATCTTTATGATATGACATGCGAAACATAAAATATAATGTGTGAGAGGTATGGGATGGTGAGGAGAATGTAACTTGTGTATGATGAAAAAAAACTAAAAAACTAAAGTCGCTGGGTTCTGCTTCTGAAAAATAATATAGATTATGGGGAAATGAGGATTAACAATAAAAAGAAGTGGGGAATGTATGCTAGTTGGACTGGATAATAGTGATAAAAGTGAAACCACTGATGAT